>NC_092727.1:51139634-51441184 GCF_047496885.1 Scyliorhinus torazame
CACAAACTCACACAGACATTTCCATCACAAACTCACAGACATTCCAGCATACACTCACAGCGACATTTCCATCACTCATTCACACAGATTTTTCCATCACAAACTCACACAGAGATTTCCATCAAACACTCACACAGAAATTTCAATCAAACACTCACGGACATTTCCATCACACACTCACACAGACATTTCCAACACACACACACACACACACAGACATTTCCATCACAAACTCACACATTTCCATCACAAAACCACACCAAGATTTCCATCACAAACTCACACAGACATTTCCATCACAAACTCACACAGACATTTCCATCAAAGACTCACAAAGACATTTCCGACACAATCTCACACAGACATTTCCATCAAACACTCACAGACATTTCCATCACACACTCACACAGACATTTCCATCACACACACACACGGACATTTCCATCACAAACACACACATTTCCATCACACACTAACACAGGTGTTTCCATCACAATCTCACACACATTTCCATCACAAACTCACACATTTCCATCACAAAACCACACCAAGATTTACATCACAAGCTCACACAGACATTTCCATCACAAACTCACACAGACATTTCCATCAAACACTCACACAGACATTTGCATCAAAGCCCCACACAGACATTGCCATCAAACACACTCACAGACATTGCCAACAAACACTCACACACATATCCATCAAACACTCACACAGACATTTCCATCACAAACTCACAGACATTCCAGCATACACTCACAGCGACATTTCCATCACTCATTCACACAGACATTTCCATCACAAACTCACACAGACATTTCCATCAAACACTCACACAGACATTTGCATCAAAGCCCCACACAGACATTGCCATCAAACACACTCACAGACGTTGCCAACAAACACTCACACACATATCCATCAAACACTCACACAGACATTTCCATCACAAACTCACAGACATTCCAGCACACACTCACAGCGACATTTCCATCACTCATTCACACAGATTTTTCCATCACAAACTCACACAGACATTTCCATCACATTCTCACACAGACATTTCCATCTAAATCTCTCACAGACATTGCCCACAAACACTCACACAGACATTTCCATCAAATACTCACACAGATATTTCTATCACACAATCACACAGACATTTCCGTCATCAAATACTCACACAGATTTTTCCATCACAATCTCACACAGACATTTCCATCAAACATTCTCCCAGCCCTTTCCATCAAATACTCTCACAGACATTTACATCAAACACTCACACAGACATTTCCATCATACCTTCACACAGGCATTTCCAACACAAACTGACACAGGTGTTTCCATCACAATCTCACACAAATATTTCCATCATAAACTCACACAGATATTTCGATTGCACAATCACACAGACTTTTCCGTCACACACACACATTTCCATTACAAACTAACACCGACAGTTCCATCACAAACTCACACAGATATTTCCACATAACACACACAGGCATTTCCATCAAACACTCACAGACATTTCCAACAAACACTCGTACAGACATTTCCTTCACAAACTCACACAGACATTTCCATCAAACAGTCTCACAGAGATTTCCATCACACACTCACACATACATTTCAATCACACACTCACAAAGACATTTCCATCGCAAACTCTGACAGACATTCCCATCAGACACTGACACAGACATTTCCATCACAAAATCACACAGACATTTCCAACGCAAACACACAGACATTTCCAACGCAAACACACAGACATTTCCATCACAAACACACAGACATTTCCATCACTAACTCACAGAGACGTTTCCATCACAAACTCAGACATTTCCAACACACACTCACACAAACATTTCCATCACATACTCACACAGTCATTTCCATCACATACTCACATAGTCATTTCCATCACACACTCCCACAGAAGTGTTCATCAAAAGCTCACACAGACATTTCCATCACTAACTCACACAGACGTTTCCATCACAAACTCACACAGACATTTCCATCACAAACTCACACAAACATTTCCATCACAAACTCACACAGACATTGCCATCACAAAAGCACAGAGATATTTCCATCACACACTCACACAGACATTTCCATCACACACACACACAGACATTTGCATCATAAACACACACAGACATTTCCTTCACACACTCACACAGACATTTTCATCATAAACACACACAGACATTTCCATCACACACACACAGACATTTTCATCATAAACACACACAGACATTTCCATCACAAACTCACACAGACATTTCCATCAGACAATCACACAGTCATTTCCATCAAACTCACACAGACATTTCCATCAAACACTCTCACTGACATTTGTATCACAAACTCACACATTCATTTCAATCACCAACACTCACAGACATTTCCATCAGCAACTCACACAGACATTTGCATCACACACTCACACATACATTTCAATCACAAATTCACACAGCCATTTCCTTCAGACACTCAGACAAATATTTCCATCACAAACTCACAAAGACATTTGCATCACAAACTCACAATGACATTTCCATCAAACACTCACTCAGACATTGCCATCGAAAACTCAGACATTTCCATTCCACACTCACACAGACATTTCTATCACAAACTCACACAGACATTTCAATCACAAACTCAGACAGACATTTCCATCACACACTCTCACCGATATTTCCATCACAAACACACACAGACATTTCCAGCAACCACTCATAGACATTTCCATCAAAAACTCACACAGACATTTCGATCAAATACTCACACAGACATTGCCATCACAAACTCACATAGACATTTCCATCAAGCAGCTTCACAGACATTTCCATCACACACTCACAGAAATTTCCATCACACACTCTCACAGACATTTCCATCCCAAACTCACAAACAGATTTCCATCACACACTCACACAGACATTTCCATCCATCAGTCACACAGACATTTCCATCACAAACTCACACAGACATTTCCATCACACACTCACACAGACATTTCCATCACAAGCACACACACATTTCCATCATGCCGTCACACAGAGATTTCCATCAAACACTCTCACAGACATTTCCATCACAAACTCACACAGACTTTTCCATCACAAATTCACACAAACATTTTGATCACAATCTCACACAAACATTTACATCATAAATTCACGTAGACATTTCCATCACACACTGACACAGACATTTCCATCACACACTCATATAGACATCTCCATCAAACTCTCTCGCAGACATTTCTATCACAAAATTACACAGAAATTTCCATCACAAACTCGCACAGACATTTCCATCACAAACTCACACAGACATTTCCATCACACCCTCACACAGACATTTCCATCAAACATTCTCGCAGACATTTCCATCAAACAAACTCACAGACATTTACATGAAACACTCACACAGATAATTCCATCACACACTCTCACAGACATTTCCATCCCAAGCTCACACACAGATTTCCATCACAAACTCACACAGACATTTCCATCACAAACTCACACAAGTGTTTCCATCACAATCTCACACAAACCTTTCCATCACACACTCACACAGACATTTTTATGTCAAACTCAAACAGACGTTCCCATCAAACACTCACACTGCCATTTCACTCACAAACACACAGACGTTTCGATCACAAAACCACACTATGATTTCCATCACGACTCACACACCCATTTCCATCACAAACTCACACAGACATTTCCATCACACACTCACGACATTTCCATTACAAACACTCACAGACATTTCCATATAACACGCACGCAGACATTTCCATCAAACACTCACGCAGACATTTCCATCAAACACTCTCGCAGACATTTCCATCACTAAACCACACCAAGATTTCCATCACAAACTCACACAGGCATTTCCATCAAACACTCTCACAGACATTTACATCAAACACTCATACAGACAATTCCATCACACACTCACACAGACATTTCCATCAAACACTCTCGGAGACTTTTCAATCACAAAATCACAACAAGATTTCCATCACAAACTCACACAGTCATTTCCATCTCAAACTGACACAGAAATTTCCATCACAAACTCACACAGGTGTTTCCATCACAATCTCACACAAAGATTTCCATCATAAACTCAAACAGATATTTTGATTGCACAATCACACAGACGTTTCCGTCACAAACACACACACATTTCCATTGCAAACTCACACAGACATGTCCATCATAAACTCACACAGGTGTTTCCAACACAAACTCACAGAGATTTCCATCACAAACTCACACAGGCATTTCCATCACAAACTCACACAGACATTTCCATCACAAACTCAGACAGACATTTCCATCACACACTCATACCGACATTTCCATCACAAACTCACACAGACATTTCACTCACAAACTCACACACATTTCCATCACAAAACCACACCAAGATTTCATTCACAAACTCACACAGACATTTCCATCAAACATTCTCACAGCCATTTACATCAAACACTCATACAGACAATTCCATCACACACTCACACATACGTTTCCATCACAAACTCACACAGACATTTCCATCACAAACTTACACAGACATTTCCATCACAAACTCACACAAACATTTCCATCACAAACTCACACAGATATTACCATCACAAACTCACACAGACATTTCCATCACAAAAGCACAGAGATATTTCCATCGCACACTCACACAAACATTTTCATCCCAAACTCACACAGACATTTCCATCAAACACGCTCACAGACATTTCCATCACTCACTCACACAGACATTTTCATCCCAAACTCACACAGACATTTCCATCACACACTCACACAGACATTTTTATCATAAACCCACATAGCCATTTCCATCACAAACTCACACAGACATTTCCATCACACCCTCACACAGACATTTCCAGCACAAACACACACAGACATTTCCATCACAAACTCACACAAACATTTCCATCAGAAACTCACACAGATATTACCATCACAAACTCACAGAGACATTGCCATCACAAAAGCACAGAGATATTTCCATCACACACTCACACAGACATTTCCATCACACACACACAGACATTTGCATCATAAACACACACAGACATTTCCTTCACACACTCACACAGACATTTCCATCAGACAATCACACAGTCATTTCCATCAAACTCACACAGACATTTCCATCAAACACTCACGCAGAAATTTCCATAATAAACTCACACAGGCATTTCCAGCAAACACTCTCACTGACATTTGTATCACACACTCACACATTCATTTCAATCACAAACACTCACAGACATTTCCATCATCAACTCACACAGACATTTCCATCACAAACTCACACAGACATTTCCATCACAAACTCACACAGACATTTCCATCACACACTCATACCGACATTTCCATCACAAACTCACACAGACATTTCCATATAACACTCACAGACATTTGCATCACACACTCTCACAGACATTACCATCCCAAACTCTCACACAGATTTCTATCACAAACTCACACAGACATTTCTATCAAAACTCACACAGACATTTCCATCAAACACTCACACAAACATTTCCATCACAAACTCACACAGACATTTCCATCACAAACTGACACAGACCTTTCCATCACAAACTCAGACAGACATTTCCATCACACACTCATGCCGACATTTCCATCACAAACCCACACAGACATTTCCATATAACACTCACACAGACATTTCCATCAATCACTCACAGACATTTGCATCACACACTCTCACAGACATTACCATCCCAAACTCTCACACAGATTTCTATCACAAACTCACACAGACATTTCCATCACAAATTCACACAGGTGTTTCCATCAAAAACTCACACAAACATTTCCACCACAAACTCACACAGACATTTCCATCAAACTCTCTCGCAAACATTTCTATCACAAAATCACACCCAAATTTCCATCATAAACTCACAGTGACATTTCCATATCAAACTCACACAGACATTTCCATCAAACACTCTCGCAGACATTTCTATCAGAAAATACCATCGAAATTTCCATCACAAATTCACACAGATATTTCCATCACACCCTCACACAGACATTTCCATCACATTCCCACACAGACATTTCCATCTAAATCTCTCACAGACATTGCCCACAAACACACACAGACATTTCCATCAAATACTCACACAGATATTTCTATCACACAATCACACAGACATTTTCGTCAGAAACACGCACACATTTCCATCACACACTCATACAGAGATTTCCATCAAACACTCACACAGACATTTCACTGACAAACTCACACACATTTCCATCACAAAACCACACCAAGATTTCATTCACAAACTCACACAGACATTTCCATCAAACATTCTCACAGCCATTTAAATCAAACACTCATACAGACAATTCCATCACACACTCACACAGACATTTCCATCAAACACTCCCATGGACATTTCCATCACAAACACACACAGAATTCCATCACACACTCACACAAAGATTTCCATCAAACACTCACACAGACATTTCTATCTCAAACTCAAACAGACATTTCCATCAAACACTCACACAGCCATTTCACTCACAAACTCACAGACATTTCACTCACAAAATCACAGACATTTCCATCACAAAACCACACCATGATTTCCATCACAATCTCACACAGACATTCCCATCAAACACTCTCGGAGACTTTTCAATCACAAAATCACAACGAGATTTCCATCACAAACTGACACAGTCATTTCCATCTCAAACTGACACAGAAATTTCCATCACAAACTCACACAGGTGTTTCCATCACAATCTCACACAAAGATTTCCATTATAAACTCACACAGATATTTTGATTGCACAATCACACAGACGTTTCCGTCACAAACACACACAAATTTCCATTGCAAACTCACACTGACATGTCCATCATAAACTCACACAGGTGTTTCCATCACAAACTCACAGAGATTTCCATCACAAACTCACACAGACATTTCCATCACAAACTCACACAGACATTTCCATCACAAACTCAGACAGACATTTCCATCACACACTCATACCGACATTTCCATCACAAACTCACACAGACATTTCCATATAACACTCACACACACATTTCCATCAATCACTCACAGACATTTCCATCACACACTCTCACAGACATTACCATCCCAAACTCTCACACAGATTTCTATCACAAACTCACACAGACATTTCTCTCACAAACTCACACAGACACTTCCATCAAACACTCACACAGACATTTCCGTCTCAAACTGACACAGAAATGTCCATCACAAACTCACACAGATCTTTCCATCACAATCTCACACAAAGATTTCCATTATAAACTCACACAGATATTTTGATTGCACAATCACACAGACGTTTCCGTCACAAACACACACACATTTCCATTGCAAACTCACACAGACATGTCCATCATAAACTCACACAGGTGTTTCCATCACAAACTCACAGAGATTTCCATCACAAACTCAGACAGACATTTCCATCACACACTTATACCGACATTTCCATCACAAACTCACACAGACATTTCCATATAACACTCACACAGACATTACCATCCCAAACTCTCACACAGATTTCTATCACAAACTCCCACAGACATTTCTATCACAAACTCACAGAGACATTTCCATCAAACACTCACACAGACATTTCCATCACAAATTCACACAGGTGTTTCCATCAAAAACTCACACAAATATTTCCATCACAAACTCACACAGACATTTCCATCAAACTCTCTCGCAGACATTTACATCAAACACTCTCACAGACATTTACATCAAACACTCATACAAACAATTCCATCACACACTCACACAGACATTTCCATCAAACACTCCCATGGACATTTCCATCACAAGCACACACACAATTCCATCACACACTCACACAAAGATTTCCATCAAACACTCACACAGACATTTCTATCTCAAACTCAAACAGACATTTCCATCAAACACTCACACTGCCATTTCACTCACAAACTCACATCCATTTCACTCACAAACTCACAGACATTTCCATCACAAAACCACACCATGATTTCCATCACAATCTCACACAGACATTTCCATCAAACATTCTCCCAGCCCTTTCCATCAAATACTCTCACAGACATTTACATCAAACACTCACAAAGACATTTCTTTCACAAACTCACATAGACATTTCCATCATACCTTCACACAGACATTTCCATCGAACACTCACAGACATTTCCATCAAACACTCGCACAGACATTTCCATCAAACACTCACACAGACATTTCCATCAAACAGTCTCACAGACATTTACATCAAACACTCATACAGACAATTCCATCACACACTCACACACACATTTCCATCAAACACTCTCGGAGACTTTTCAATCACAAAATCACAACGAGATTTCCATCACAAACTCACACAGTCATTTCCATCTCAAACTGACACAGAAATTTCCATCACAAACTCACACAGGTGTTTCCATCACAATCTCACACAAAGATTTCCATTATAAACTCACACAGATATTTTGATTGCACAATCACACAGACATTTCCGTCACAAACACACACAAATTTCCATTGCAAACTCACACAGACATGTCCATCATAAATTCACACAGGTGTTTCCATCACAAACTCACAGAGATTTCCATCACAAACTCACACAGACATTTCCATCACAAACTCACACAGACATTTCCGTCACAAACTCAGACAGACATTTCCATCACACACTCATACCGACATTTCCATCACAAACTCACACAGACATTTCCATATAACACTCACACAGACATTTCCATCAATCACTCACAGACATTTCCATCACACACTCTCACAGACATTACCATCCCAAACTCTCACACAGATTTCTATCACAAACTCACACAGACATTTCTATCGCAAACTCACACAGACATTTCCATCAAACACTCACACAGACATTTCCGTCTCAAACTGACACAGAAATTTCCATCACAAACTCACACAGATGTTTCCATCACTATCTCACACAAAGATTTCCATTATAAACTCACACAGACATTTTGATTGCACAATCACACAGACGTTTACGTCACAAACACACACACATTTCCATTGCAAACTCACACAGACATGTCCATCATAAACTCACACAGGTGTTTCCATCACAAACTCACAGAGATTTCCATCACAAACTCACACAGACATTTCCATCACAAACTCACACAGACATTTCCATATAACACTCACACAGACATTACCATCCCAAACTCTCACACAGATTTCTATCACAAACTCACACAGACATTTCTATCACAAACTCACACAGACATTTCCATCAAACACTCACACATCATTTCCATCACAAATTCACACAGGTGTTTCCATCAAAAACTCACACAAATATTTCCATCACAAACTCACACAGACATTTCCATCAAACTCTCTCGCAGACATTTACATCAAACACTCTCACAGACATTTACATCAAACACTCATACAAACAATTCCATCACACACTCACACAGACATTTCCATCAAACACTCCCATGGACATTTCCATCACAAGCACACACACAATTCCATCACACACTCACACAAAGATTTCCATCAAACACTCACACAGACATTTCTATCTCAAACTCAAACAGACATTTCCATCAAACACTCACACTGCCATTTCACTCACAAACTCACAGACATTTCACTCACAAACTCACAGCCATTTCCATCACAAAACAACACCATGATTTCCATCACAATCTCACACAGACATTTCCATCAAACATTCTCCCAGCCCTTTCCATCAAATACTCTCACAGACATTTACATCAAACACTCACACAGACATTTCTTTCACAAACTCACACACACATTTCCATCATACCTTCACACAGACATTTCCATCAAACACTCACAGACATTTCCATCAAACACTCGCACAGACATTTCCATCAAACACTCACACAGACATTTCCATCAAACAGTCTCACAGATATTTACATCAAACACTCATACAGACAATTCCATCACACACTCACACACATATTTCCATCAAACACTCTCGGAGACTTTTCAATCACAAAATCACAACGAGATTTCCATCACAAACTCACACAGTCATTTCCATCTCAAACTGACACAGTAATTTCCATCACAAACTCACACAGGTGTTTCCATCACAATCTCACACAAAGATTTCCATTATAAACTCACACAGTTATTTTGATTGCACAATCACACAGATATTTCCGTCACAAACACACACAAATTTCCATTGCAAACTCACACAGACATGTCCATCATAAACTCACACAGGTGTTTCCATCACAAACTCACAGAGATTTCCATCACAAACTCACACAGACATTTCCATCACAAACTCAGACAGACATTTCCATCACAAACTCACACAGACATTTCCATCACAAACTCAGACAGACATTTCCATCACAAACTCACACAGACATTTCCATATAACACTCACACAGACATTTCCATCAATCACTCACAGACATTTCCATCACACACTCTCACAGACATTACCATCCCAAACTCTCACACAGATTTCTATCACAAACTCACACAGACATTTCTATCACAAACTCACACAGACATTTCCATCAAACACTCACACAGACATTTTCATCACAAACTCACACAGACATTTCCATCACAAATTCACACAGGTGTTTCCATCAAAAACTCACACAAACATTTCTATCACAAAATCACACCCAAATTTTCATCACAAACTCACACAGACATTTCCATCAAACACTCACACAGACATTTCCATCAAACACTCTCGCAGACATTTCTATCTGAAAATACCATCGAAATTTCCATCACAAACTCACACAGACATTTCCATCACACCCTCACACATACATTTCCATCACATTCTCACACAGACATTTCCATCTAAATCTCTCACAGACATTGCCCACAAACACTCACACAGACATTTCCATGAAATACTCACACAGATATCTCTATCACACAATCACACAGACATTTCTGTCAGAAACACACACACATTTCCATCACACACTCACACAGAGATTTCCATCAAACACTCACACAGACATTTCACTCACAAAACCACACCGAGACTTCATTCACAAACTCACACAGACATTTCCATCAAACATTCTCACAGCCATTTACATCAAACACTCTCACAGACATTTACATCAAACACTCATACAGACAATTCCATCACACACTCACACAGACATTTCCATCAAACACTCACATGGACATTTCCATCACAAGCACACACACAATTCCATCACACACTCACACAAAGATTTCCATCAAACAGTCACACTGACATTTCTATCTCAAACTCAAACAGACATTTCCATCAAACACTCACACTGCCATTTCACTCACAAACTCACAGACATTTCACTCACAAACACACAGACATTTCCATCACAAAACCACACCATGATTTCCATCACAATCTCACACAGACATTTCCATCAAACATTCTCCCAGCCCTTTCCATCAAATACTCTCACAGACATTTACATCAAACACTCACACAGACATTTCTTTCACAAACGCACACAGACATTTCCATCATACCTTCACACAGAGATTTCCATCAAACACTCACAGACATTTCGATCAAACACTCACACAGACATTTCCATCAAACTCTCTCGCAAACATTTCTATCACAAAATCACACCCAAATTTCCATCATAAACTCACAGTGACATTTCCATATCAAACTCACACAGACATTTCCATCAAACACTCTCGCAGACATTTCTATCTGTAAATACCATCAAAATTTCCATCACAAACTCACACAGACATTTCCATCACACCCTCACACAGACATTTCCATCACATTCTCACACAGACATTTCCATCTAAATCTCTCACAGACATTGCCCACAAACACACACAGACATTTCCATCAAATACTCACACAGATATTTCTATCACACAATCACACAGACATTTCCGTCAGAAACACGCACACATTTCCATCACACACTCTTACAGAGATTTCCATCAAACACTCACACAGACATTTCACTCACAAACTCACACACATTTCCATCACAAAACCACACCAAGATTTCATTCACAAACTCACACAGACATTTCCATCAAACATTCTCACAGCCATTTAAATCAAACACTCATACAGACAATTCCATCACACACTCACTCAGACATTTCCATCAAACACTCCCATGGACATTTCCATCACAAGCACACACACAATTCCATCACACACTCACACAAAGATTTCCATCAAACACTCACACATACATTTCTATCTCAAACTCAAACAGACATTTCCATCAAACACTCACACTGCCATTTCACTCACAAACTCACAGACATTTCACTCACAAACTCACAGACATTTCCATCACAAAACCACACCATGATTTCCATCACAATCTCACACAGACATTTCCATCAAACACTCTCGGAGACTTTTCAATCACAAAATCACAATGAGATTTCCATCACAAACTCACACAGTCATTTCCATCTCAAACTGACACAGAAATTTCCATCACAAACTCACACATGTGTTTCCATCACAATCTCACACAAAGATTTCCATCATAAACTCACACAGATATTTTGATTGCACAATCACACAGACGTTTCCGTCACAAACACACACACTTTTCCATTGCAAACTCACACAGACATGTCCATCATAAACTCACACAGGTGTTTCCATCACAAACTCACAGAGATTTCCATCATAAACTCACACAGACATTTCCATCACAAACTCACACAGACATTTCCATCACAAACTCAGACAGACATTTCCATCACACACTCATACCGACATTTCCATCACAAACTCACACAGACATTTCCATATAACACTCACACAGACATTTCCATCAATCACTCACAGACATTTCCATCACACACTCTCACAGACATTACCATCCCAAACTCTCACACAGATTTCTATCACAAACTCACACAGACATTTCTATCACAAACTCACACAGACATTTCCATCAAACACTCACACAGACATTTTCATCACAAACTCACACAGACATTTCCGTCTCAAACTGACACAGAAATTTCCATCACAAACTCACACAGATGTTTCCATCACAATCTCACACAAAGATTTCCATTATAAACTCACACAAAGATTTCCATTATAAACTCACACAGATATTTTGATTGCACAATCACACAGACGTTTCCGTCACAAACACACACACATTTCCATATCAAACTCACACAGACATGTCCATCATAAACTCACACAGGTGTTTCCATCACAAACTCACAGAGATTTCCATCACAAACTCACACAGACATTTCCATCACAAACTCAGACAGACATTTCCATCGCACACTTATACCGACATTTCCATCACAAACTCACACAGACATTTCTATATAACACTCACACAGACATTACCATCCCAAACTCTCACACAGATTTCTATCACAAACTCACACAGACATTTCTATCACAAACTCACACAGACATTTCCATCAAACACTCACACAGACATTTCCATCACAAATTCACACAGGTGTTTCCATCAAAAACTCACACAAATATTTCCATCACAAACTCACACAGACATTTCCATCAAACTCTCTCGCAGACATTTACATCACAAAATCACACCCAAATCATAAACTCACAGTGACATTTCCATATCAAACTCACAGACATTTCCATCAAACACTCTCGCAGACATTTCTATCAGAAAATACTATCGAAATTTCCATCACAACCTCACACAGACTTTTCCATCACACCCTCACACATACATTTCCATCACATTCTCACACAGACATTTCCATCTAAATCTCTCACAGACATTGCCCACAAACACTCACACAGACATTTCCATCAAATACTCACACAGATATTTCTATCACACAATCACACAGACATTTCCGTCAGAAACACACACACATTTCCATCACACACTCACACAGAGATTTCCATCAAACACTCACACAGACATTTCACTCACAAAACCACACCAAGATTTCATTCACAAACTCACACAGACATTTCCATCAAACATTCTCACAGCCATTTACATCAAACACTCTCACAGACATTTACATCAAACACTCATACAGACAATTCCATCACACACTCACACAGACATTTCCATCAAACACTCACATGGACATTTTCATCACAAGCACACACACAATTCCATCACACACTCACACAAAGATTTCCATCAAACAGTCACACAGACATTTCTATCTCAAACTCAAACAGACATTTCCATCAAACACTCACACTGCCATTTCACTCACAAACTCACAGACATTTCACTCACAAACTCACAGACATTTCCATCACAAAACCACACCATGATTTCCATCACAATCTCACACAGACATTTCCATCAAACATTCTCCCAGCCCTTTCCATCAAATACTCTCACAGACATTTACATCAAACACTCACACAGACATTTCTTTCACAAACTCACACAGACATATCCATCATACCTTCACACAGACATTTCCATCGAACACTCACAGACATTTCCATCAAACACTCGCACAGACATTTCCATCAAACACTCACACAGACATTTCCATCAAACAGTCTCACAGACATTTACATCAAACACTCATACAGACAATTCCATCACACACTCACACACACATTTCCATCAAACACTCTCGGAGACTTTTCAATCACAAAATCACAACGAGATTTCCATCACAAACTCACACAGTCATTTCCATCTCAAACTGACACAGAAATTTCCATCACAAACTCACACAGGTGTTTCCATCACAATCTCACACAAAGATTTCCATCATAAACTCACACAGATATTTTGATTGCACAATCACACAGACGTTTCCGTCACAAACACACACACATTTCCATTGCAAACTCACACAGACATGTCCATCATAAACTCACACAGGTGTTTCCATCACAAACTCACAGAGATTTCCATCACAAACTCACACAGACATTTCCATCTCAAACTCACACAGACATTTCCATCACAAACTCAGACAGACATTTCCATCACACACTCATACCGACATTTCCATCACAAACTCACACAGACATTTCCATATAACACTCACAGACATTTGCATCACACACTCTCACAGACATTACCATCCCAAACTCTCACACAGATTTCTATCACAAACTCACAGACATTTCTATCACAAACTCACACAGACATTTCCATCAAACACTCACACAAACATTTCCATCACAAACTCACACAGACATTTCCATCACAAACTCACACAGACATTTCCATCACAAACTCAGACAGACATTTCCATCACACACTCAAACCGACATTTCCATCACAAACTCACACAGACATTCCCATATAACACTCACACAGACATTTCCATCAATCACTCACAGACATTTGCATCACACACTCTCACAGACATTACCATCCCAAACTCTCACACAGATTTCTATCACAAACTCACACAGACATTTCCATCACAAATTCACACAGGTGTTTTCATCAAAAACTCACACAAACATTTCCATCACAAACTCACACAGACATTTCCATCAAACTCTCTCGCAAACATTTCTATCACAAAATCACACCCAAATTTCCATCATAAACTCACAGTGACATTTCCATATCAAACTCACATAGGCATTTCCATCAAACACTCTCGCAGACATTTCTATCTGAAAATACCATCGAAATTTCCATCACAAACTCACACAGACATTTCCATCACACCCTCACACAGACATTTCCATCACATTCTCACACAGACATTTCCATCTAAATCTCTCACAGACATTGCCCACAAACACACACAGCCATTTCCATCAAATACTCACACAGATATTTCTATCACACAATCACACAGACATTTCCGTCAGAAACACGCACACATTTCCATCATACACTCATACAGAGATTTCCATCAAACACTCACACAGACATTTCACTCACAAACTCACACACATTTCCATCACAAAACCACACCAAGATTTCATTCACAAACTCACACAGACATTTCCATCAAACATTCTCACAGCCATTTAAATCAAACACTCATACAGACAATTCCATCACACACTCACACAGACATTTCCATCAAACACTCCCATGGACACTTCCATCACAAGCACACACACAATTCCATCACACACTCACACAAAGATTTCCATCAAACACTCACACAGACATTTCTATCTCAAACTCAAACAGACATTTCCATCAAACACTCACACTTCCATTTCACTCACAAACTCACAGACATTTCACTCACAAACTCACAGACATTTCCATCACAAAACCACACCATGATTTCCATCACAATCTCACACAGACATTTCCATCAAACACTCTCGGAGACTTTTCAATCACAAAATCACAACGAGATTTCCATCACAAACTCACACAGTCATTTCCATCTCAAACTGACACAGAAATTTCCATCACAAACTCACACAGGTGTTTCCATCACAATCTCACACAAAGATTTCCATCATAAACTCAGACAGATATTTTGATTGCACAATCACACAGACGTTTCCGTCACAAACACACACACATTTCCATTGCAAACTCACACAGACATGTCCATCATAAACTCACACAGGTGTTTCCATCACAAACTCACAGAGATTTCCATCACAAACTCACACAGACATTTCCATCACAAACTCACACAGACATTTCCATCACAAACTCAGACAGACATTTCCATCACACACTCATACCGACATTTCCATCACAAACTCACACAGACATTTCCATATAACACTCACACAGACATTTCCATCAATCACTCACAGACATTTCCATCACACACTCTCACTACATTACCATCCCAAACTCTCACACAGATTTCTATCACAAACTCACACAGACATTTCTATCACAAACTCACACAGACATTTCCATCAAACACTCACACAGACATTTTCATCACAAACTCACACAGACATTTCCGTCTCAAACTGACACAGAAATTTCCATCACAAACTCACACAGATGTTTCCATCACAATCTCACACAAAGATTTCCATTATAAACTCACACAGATATTTTGATTGCACAATCACACAGACGTTTCCGTCACAAACACACACATATTTCCATTGCAAACTCACACAGACATGTCAATCGTAAACTCACACAGGTGTTTCCATCACAAACTCACAGAGATTTCCATCACAAACTCACACAGACATTTCCATCACAAACTCAGACAGACATTTCCATCACACACTCATACCGACATTTCCATCACAAACTCACACAGACATTTCCATATAACACTCACACAGACATTACCATCCCAAACTCTCACACAGATTTCTATCACAAACTCACACAGACATTTCTATCACAAACTAACACAGACATTTCCATCAAACACTCACACAGACATTTCCATCACAAATTCACACAGGTGTTTCCATCAAAAACTCACACAAATATTTCCATCACAAACTCACACAGACATTTCCATCAAACTCTCTCGCAGGCATTTCTATCACAAAATCACAGCCAAATTTCCATCATAAACTCACAGTGACATTTCCATATCAATCTCACACAGACATTTCCATCAAACACTCTCGCAGACCTTTCTATCAGAAAATACCATCGAAATTTCCATCACAAACTCACACAGACATTTCCATCACACCCTCACACAGACATTTCCATCACATTCTCACACAGACATTTCCATCTAAATCTCTCACAGACATTGCCCACAAACACTCACACAGACATTTCCATCAAATACTCACACAGATATTTCCATCAAACACTCACACAGACATTTCTATCTCAAACTCAAACAGACATTTCCATCAAACACTCACACTGCCATTTCACTCACAAACTCACAGACATTTCACTCACAAACTCACAGACATTTCCATCACAAAACCACACCATGATTTCCATCACAATCTCACACAGACATTTCCATCAAACATTCTCCCAGCCCTTTCCATCAAATACTCTCACAGACATTTACATCAAACACTCACACAGACATTTTTTTCACAAACTCACACAGACATTTCCATCATACCTTCACACAGACATTTCCATCAAACACTCACAGACATTTCCATCAAACACTCGCACAGACATTTCCATCAAACACTCACACAGACATTTCCATCAAACAGTCTCACAGACATTTTCATCACACACTCATAGGCATTTCCATCACACCCTCTCACAGACATTTCCATCCCAAACTCACACACAGATTTCCATCACACACTCACACAGACATTTCCATCACAAGCACACACACATTTGCATCACACACACATTTGCATCACACACTCACACAGATTCACGCGGAGATTTTAAAGCTGCGAGTTGGAGCGGAAATTTAAAAAGCGCGGGAGCTGCAAGTCGGAGCGGAGATATAGAAAGCGCGGGAGGTGGGAGTCGGAGCGGAGATTTAAAAAGAGCGGGAGCTGCGAGTCGGAGCGGAGATTTAAAAAGAGCGGGATCTGCGAGTCGGAGCGGAGATTTAAAAAGAGCGGGAGCTGCGAGTCGGAGCGGAGATTTACAAAGCGCAGGAGCTGCGAGTCGTAGCGGAGATTTAAAAAGAGCTGGAGCTGCGAGTCAGAGCGGAGATTTAAAAAGATCGCGGCCTAATTTCGGGAGCCGTTCAGAGGAGGAGGAGCAGTCTCTGTCAGGGAGAGAACCTGAGAACATCTAAGACCCTCAGAAGGTAAGAAGGTAAGTAAATGATTTTTACTCATATTTACTTTTATTACCTTTTCAAATTGTGTGTGGGGGGGGGCGGGGGGGGGGGGGAACTGAAGTAACATTGCAGAAAAGCTGTGACCTGAGTGGCTGGTTGGGAATCTACACTAAATTAAAAAACTTAAGCATTGGTAACTAATTAAACATAATTACTTCAATATAATTTAGAGGCGTATCTAAGCCAGAGATCAGAGAGTACTATATTTAGCTTTCACATTTATAGTAGAAATCTAGTGCTAGGAAACAGATAGTTAACAGTAACTTGAAAACAATTTTAAAAAAAACTTTTAATTTTAATTTCCTAATTAATTGACGCAATGTCAGTTAGAGGGGTGTAGTGCTCTGACTGTGAGATGTGGCAGGTCTGGGAGGTTTCCAGCGTCCCGGATGTCTTCATCTGCAGAAAGTGCACCCAACTGGAGCTCCTCACAAACCGCATGGTTCGGTTGGAGCAGCAATTGGATGCACTTAGGAGCATGCAGGTGGTGGAAAGCTTCATAGATCGCAGTTATATAAATGTGGTCACACCCAAGGTGCAGGCAGAGAAATGGGTGACCACCAGAAAGGGCAGGCAGTCAGTGCAGGAATCCCCTGTGGTTGTCCCCCTCTCGAACAGGTATACTCCTTTGGATACTGTCGGGGGGATAGCCAATCAGGGGAAAGCAGCAGCAGCCAGAGCAGTGGCACCACGGCTGGCTCTGATGTTCAGAAGGGAGGGTCAAAGCGCAGAAGAGCAATAGTAATAGGGGACTCTATAGTCAGGGGCACAGATAGGCGCTTCTGTGGACGTGAAAGAGACTCCAGGATGGTATGTTGCCTCCCTGGTGCCAGGGTCCAGGATGTCTCCGAACGGGTAGAGGGCATCCTGAAGGGGGAGGGCAAACAGGCAGAGGTCGTTGTACATATTGGTACTAACGACATAGGCAGGAAGGGGCATGAGGTCCTGCAGCAGGAGTTCAGGGAGCTAGGCAGAAAGTTAAAAGACAGGACCTCTAGGGTTGTAATCTCGGGATTACTCCCTGTGCCATGTGCCAGTGAGGCTAGAAATAGGAAGATAGAGCAGCTAAACACGTGGCTAAACAGCTGGTGTAGGAGGGAGGGTTTCCATTATCTGGACCACTGGGAGCTCTTCCGGGGCAGGTGTGACCTATATAAGAAGGACGGGTTGCATCTAAACTGGAGAGGCATAAATATCCTGGCAGCGAGGTTTGTTAGTGTCACACGGGAGGGTTTAAACTAGTATGGCAGGGTGGTGGGCACGGGAGCAATAGGTGAGAGCATTGAGGGAGAACTAGGGAATAGGGACAGTGTGGCTCTGAGGCGGAGTAGACAGGGAGGAGTTGCTGAACACAGCGGGTCTGGTGGCCTGAAGTGCATATGTTTTAATGCAAGAAGTATTACGGGTAAGGCAGATGAACTTAGAGCTTGGATTAGTACTTGGAACTATGATGTTGTTGCCAGGAATAAGAAGGGTGCAGTCACAATGTTGGGGGATTACTACAGGCCTCCCAACAGCCAGTGGGAGATAGATGAGCAGATAGGTAGACAGATTTTGGAAAAGAGTAATAACAACAGGGTTGTGGTGATGGGAGACTTCAACTTCCCCAATATTGACTGGGACTCACTTAGTGCCAGGGGCTTAGATGGGGCAGTGTTTGTAAGGAGCATCCAGGAGGGCTTTTTAAAACAATATGTAGACAGTCCAACTAGGGAAGGGGCGGTACTGCACCTGGTATTGGGGAATGAGCACGGCCAGGTGGTAGAAGTTTCAGTAGGGGAGCATTTCAGGAACAGTGACCACAATTCAGTAAGTTTTAAAGTGCTGGTGGACAAGGATAAGAGTGGTCTGAGGATGAATGTGCTAAATTGGGGGAAGGTTAATTATAACAATATTAGGCGGGAACTGAAGAACCTAGATTGGGAGCGAATGTTTGAGGGCAAATGAACATCTGACATGTGGGAGGCTTTCAAGTGTCAGTTGAAAGGAATTCAGGACCGGCATGTTTCTGTGAGGAAGAAGAATAAATACGCCAATTTTCGGGAACCTTGGATAACGAGAGATATTGTAGGCCTCGTCAAAAAAGAAAAGGAGGCATTTGTCAGGGCTAAAAGGCTGGGAACAGACGAAGCCTGTGTGGAATATAAGAAAAGTAGGAAGGAAATAAGGAGTCAGGAAGGCTAGAAGGGGTCACGAAAAGTCATTGGCAAATAGGGTTAAGGAAAATCCCAAGGCTTTTTACACGTACATAAAAAGCAAGAGGGTAGCCAGGGAAAGGGTTGGCCCACTGAAGGATAGGCAAGGGAATCTATGTGTGGAGCCAGAGGAAGTGGGCGAGGTACTAAATGAATACTTTGCATCAGTATTCACCGAAGAGAAGGAATTGGTAGATGTTGAGTCTGGAGAAGGGTGTGTAAATAGCCTGGGTCACATTGAGATCCAAAAAGACGAGGTGTTGGGCGTCTTAAAAAATATTAAGGTAGATAAGTCCCCAGGGCCTGATGGGATCTACCCCAGAATACTGAAGGAGGCTGGAGAGGAAATTGCTGAGGCCTTGATAGAAATCTTTGGATCCTCACTGTCTTCAGGTGATGTCCCGGAGGTCTGGAGAATAGCCAATGTTGTTCCTCTGTTTAAGAAGGGTAGCAATGATAATCCAGGGAACTACAGGCCGGTGAGCCTTACTTCAGTGGTAGGGAAATTACTGGAGAGAATTCTTCGAGACAGGATCTACTCCCATTTGGAAGCAAATGGACGTATTAGTGAGAGGCAGCATGGTTTTGTGACGGGGAGGTCGTATCTCACTAGCTTGATAGAGTTTTTCGAGGAGGTCACAAAGATGATTGATGCAGGTAGGGCAGTGGAAGTTGTCTATATGGACTTCAGTAAGGCCTTTGACAATGTCCCTCATGGTAGACTAGTACAAAAGGTGAAGTCACACGGGATCAGGGGTGAGCTGACAAGGTGGATACAGAACTGGCTAGGTCATAGAAGGCAGAGAGTAGCAATGGAAGGATGCTTTTCTAATTGGAGGGCTGTGACCAGTGGTGTTCCGCAGGGATCAGTGCTGGGGCCTTTGCTGTTTGTAGTATATATAGATGATTTGGAGGAAAATGTAACTGGTCTGATTAGTAAGTTTGCAGACGACACAAAGGTTGGTGGAATTGCAGATAGCGATGAGGACTGTCAGAGGATACAGCAGTATTTAGATTGTTTGGAGATTTGGGCGGAGAGATGGCAGATGGAGTTTAATCTGGACAAATGTGAGCTAATGCATTTTGGAAGGTCTAATGCAGGTAGGGAATATACAGTGAATGGTAGAACCCTCAAGAGTATTGAAAGTCAGAGAGATCTAGGAGTGCAGGTCCACAGGTCACTGAAAGGGGCAACATAGGTGGAGAAGGTAGTCAAGAAGGCATACGGCATGCTTGCCTTCATTGGCCGGGCCATTGAGTATAAGAATTGGAAAGTCATGTTGCAGCTGTATAGAACCTTAGTTAGGCCACACTTGGAGTATAGTGTTCAATTCTGGTCGCCACACTACCAGAAGGATGTGGAGGCTTTAGAGAGGGTGCAGAAGAGATTTACCAGAATGTTGCCTGGTATGGAGGGCATTAGCTATGAGGAGTGGTTGAATAAACTCGGTTTGTTCTCACTGGAACGACGGAGGTTGAGGGGCGACCTGATAGAGGTCTACAAAATTATGAGGGGCAAAGACAGAGTGGATAGTCAGAGGCTTTTGCCCAGGGTAGAGGGGTCAATTACTAGGGGGCATAGGTTTAAGGTCCGAGGGGCAAGGTTTAGAGTAAATGTACGAGGCAAGTTTTTTACACAGAGGGTAGTGGGTGCCTGGAACTCGCTACCGGAGGAGGTGGTGTAAGCAGGGACGATAGTGACATTTAAGGGGCATCTTGACAAGTACATGAATAGGATGGGAATAGAGGGATATGGACCCAGGAAGTGTAGAAGATTGTAGTTTAGTCGGGAAGCATGGTCGGCACAGGCTTGGAGGGCCGAAGGGCCTGTTCCTGTGCTGTACATTTCTTTGTTCTTTGTTCTTGTTCTTGACATTTCCATCACAAATTCACACAGACATTTCCATCACACACTCACACAGACATTTACATCAAACACTCTCGCAGACATCTCCATCATACAATCACACAGACATTTCCATCAAACACTATCGCAAACATTTCAATCCCAAAATCACACCAAAATTTTCATCGGAAACTCACACTGACATTTCCATCACAAACTTACACAGACATTTCCATCACACCCTCACACAGACATTTCCATCACAGTCTCACACAGTCATTTCCATCACACTCACACAGACATTACCATCCCAAACTCACACAGATATCCATCACACACTCACACAGACATTTCCATCAAACAGTCACACAGACATTTCCATCACAAACTCACACAGACATTTCCATCACAGACTCAAAGACATTTCAATCACACACTCAAAGACATTTTCATCACACACTCACTTACACATTTCCATCACACACTCACACAGAGATTTACATCAAACACTCACACAGACATTTCCATCACAAACTCACAGACATTTAGATCGCAAACACATACAGACATTTCCATCACATCCTCACACAGACACTTCCATCACAAACTGACACGGACATTTTTATCGCAAACTTACACAGTTGTTTCCATCACAATCTCACACAATGATGTCCATCATAAACTCACACAGATATGACGATTGCACAATCTCACAGACATTTCCATCCCAAACTCACACAGATATCCATCACACACTCACACAGACATTTCCATCAAACAGTCACACAGACATATCCATCACAAACTCACAGACATTTCCATCACAAATTCAAACAGGTGTTTCCATCAGAATCTCACACAAACATTTCCATCACAAACTCACGAGACATTTCCATCACAAAGTCACAGAGACATTTCCATCACACACTCACACAGACATTTCCATCTAAATCTCTCACAGACATTTCCATCAAATACTCAAACAGATATTTCAATCACACAATCACACAGACATTTCCGTCACAAACACACACACATTTCCATCACTCACTCACACAGAGGTTTCCATCAAACACTCACACACACATTTCACTCACAAACTCACAGACATTTCCATCACAAAACCACACCATGATTTCCATCACAAACTCACACAGACATTTCCAACCAACATTCTCGCAGACATTTCCATTAAACACTCTCGCAGACTTTTTTATCACAAAATCACACCGAGATTTCCATCACAAACTCACACAGACATTTCGATCACAAAATCACACAGACATTTCCATCACATCCTTACACAGACACTTCCATCACAAACTGACACGGACATTTAGATCGCAAACACACACAGACATTTCCATCACATCCTCACACAGACACTTCCATCACAAACTGACACGGACATTTTCATCGCAAACTTACACAGTTGTTTCCATCACAATCTCACACAATGATGTCCATCATAAACTCACACAGATATGACGATTGCACAATCACACAGACCTTTCCATCACAAACACACATTTCCATTACAAACTCACACAGACATTTCCATCACAAACTCACACAGGTGTTTCCATCACAATCTCACACAGAGATTTCCATCATACAATCACACCGACATTTCCATCACAAACACAGTCAGACATTTCCATATAACATTCACCCAGGCATTTACATCAAACACTCACAGACACTTCCATCAAACACTCACACAGACATTTCCATCAAACACTCAGACAACATTTCCATCACAAACTCACACAGACACTTCCATATAACACTCACACAGACATTTCAATCTAACACTCACACAGACATTTCCATCAAACAGTCTCACAGACATTCCCATCAAACACTCACACTGCCATTTTAATTCACAAACTCACAGACGTTTCGATCACAAAACCACACTATGATTTCCATCACGACTCACACACACATTTCCATCACAAACTCACACGGACATTTCCATCACACACTCACACCGACATTTCCATTACAAACACTCACAGACATTTCCATATAACACTCACACAGACATTTCCATCAAACACTCACACAGACATTTCCATCAAACATTCTCGCAGACCTTTCTATCACAAAATCACACCGAGATATCCATCACAAACTAACACAGACATTTCCATCAAATATTCTCACAGACATTTACATCAAACACTCTCACAGACATTTTCATCACACACTCTCACAGACGATTCACTCTCCAACTCACAGACATTTCCATCACTAAACCACACCAAGATTTCCATCACAAACTCACACAGGCATTTCCATCAAACACTCTCACAGACATTTACATCAACCACTCATACAGACAATTCCATCACACACTCACACAGACATTTCCATCAAACACTCTCGGAGATTTTTCAATCACAAAATCACAACGAGATTTCCATCACAAACTCACACAGTCATTTCCATCTCAAACTGACACAGAAATTTCCATCACAAACTACACAGGTGTTTCCATCACAATCTCACACAAAGATTTCCATCATAAACTCACACAGATATTTTGATTGCACAATCACACAGACGTTTCCGTCACAAACACACACACATTTCCATTGCAAACTCACACAGACATGTCCATCATAAACTCGCACAGGTGTTTCCATCACAAACTCACAGAGATTTCCATCACAAACTCACACAGACATTTCCATCACAAACTCACACAGACATGTCCATCATAAACTCGCACAGGTGTTTCCATCACAAACTCACAGAGATTTCCATCACAAACTCACACAGACATTTCCATCACAAACTCACACAGACATTTCCATCACAAACTCAGACAGACATTTCCATCACACACTCATACCGACATTTCCATCACAAACTCACTCAGACATTTCCATATAACACTCACACAGACATTTCCATCAATCACTCACAGACATTTCCATCACACACTCTCACAGACATTACCATCCCAAACTCTCACACAGATTTCTATCACAAACTCACACAGACATTTCTATCACAAACTCACACAGACATTTCCATCAAACACTCACACAGACATTTTCATCACAAACTCACACAGACATTTCCATCAAACTCTCTCGCAAACATTTCTATCACAAAATCACACCCAAATTTCCATCATAAACTCACAGTGACATTTCCATATCAAACTCACAGAGACATTTCCATCAAACACTCTTGCAGACATTTCTATCAGAAAATGCCATCGAAATTTCCATCACAAACTCACACATACATATCCATCACACCCTCACACAGACATTTCCATCACATTCTCACACAGACATTTCCATCTAAATCTCTCACAGACATTGCCCACAAACACTCACACAGACATTTCCAACAAATACTCACACAGATATTTCTATCACACAATCACACAGACATTTCCGTCAGAAACACACACACATTTCCATCACACACTCACACAGAGATTTCCATCAAACACTCACACACACATTTCACTCACAAACTCACAGACATTTCCATCACAAAACCACACCATGATTTCCATCACAAACTCACACAGACATTTCCAACCAACATTCTCGCAGACATTTCCATTAAACACTCTCGCAGACTTTTTTATCACAAAATCACACCGAGATTGCCATCACAAACTCACACAGACATTTCGATCACAAAATCACACAGACATTTCCATCACATCCTTACACAGACACTTCCATCACAAACTGACACGGACATTTAGATCGCAAACACACACAGACATTTCCATCACATCCTCACACAGACACTTCCATCACAAACTGACACGGACATTTTTATCGCAAACTTACACAGTTGTTTCCATCACAATCTCACACAATGATGTCCATCATAAACTCACACAGATATGACGATTGCACAATCTCACAGACATTTCCATCCCAAACTCACACAGATATCCATCACACACTCACACAGACATTTCCATCAAACAGTCACACAGACATATCCATCACAAACTCACAGACATTTCCATCACAAATTCAAACAGGTGTTTCCATCAGAATCTCACACAAACATTTCCATCACAAACTCACGAGACATTTCCATCACAAAGTCACAGAGACATTTCCATCACACACTCACACAGACATTTCCATCTAAATCTCTCACAGACATTTCCATCAAATACTCAAACAGATATTTCAATCACACAATCACACAGACATTTCCGTCACAAACACACACACATTTCCATCACTCACTCACACAGAGGTTTCCATCAAACACTCACACACACATTTCACTCACAAACTCACAGACATTTCCATCACAAAACCACACCATGATTTCCATCACAAACTCACACAGACATTTCCAACCAACATTCTCGCAGACATTTCCATTAAACACTCTCGCAGACTTTTTTATCACAAAATCACACCGAGATTTCCATCACAAACTCACACAGACATTTCGATCACAAAATCACACAGACATTTCCATCACATCCTTACACAGACACTTCCATCACAAACTGACACGGACATTTAGATCGCAAACACACACAGACATTTCCATCACATCCTCACACAGACACTTCCATCACAAACTGACACGGACATTTTCATCGCAAACTTACACAGTTGTTTCCATCACAATCTCACACAATGATGTCCATCATAAACTCACACAGATATGACGATTGCACAATCACACAGACCTTTCCATCACAAACACACATTTCCATTACAAACTCACACAGACATTTCCATCACAAACTCACACAGGTGTTTCCATCACAATCTCACACAGAGATTTCCATCATACAATCACACCGACATTTCCATCACAAACACAGTCAGACATTTCCATATAACATTCACCCAGGCATTTACATCAAACACTCACAGACACTTCCATCAAACACTCACACAGACATTTCCATCAAACACTCAGACAACATTTCCATCACAAACTCACACAGACACTTCCATATAACACTCACACAGACATTTCAATCTAACACTCACACAGACATTTCCATCAAACAGTCTCACAGACATTCCCATCAAACACTCACACTGCCATTTTAATTCACAAACTCACAGACGTTTCGATCACAAAACCACACTATGATTTCCATCACGACTCACACACACATTTCCATCACAAACTCACACAGACATTTCCATCACACACTCACACCGACATTTCCATTACAAACACTCACAGACATTTCCATATAACACTCACACAGACATTTCCATCAAACACTCACACAGACATTTCCATCAAACACTCTCGCAGACCTTTCTATCACAAAATCACACCGAGATATCCATCACAAACTAACACAGACATTTCCATCAAATATTCTCACAGACATTTACATCAAACACTCTCACAGACATTTTCATCACACACTCTCACAGACGATTCACTCTCCAACTCACAGACATTTCCATCACTAAACCACACCAAGATTTCCATCACAAACTCACACAGGCATTTCCATCAAACACTCTCACAGACATTTACATCAACCACTCATACAGACAATTCCATCACACACTCACACAGACATTTCCATCAAACACTCTCGGAGATTTTTCAATCACAAAATCACAACGAGATTTCCATCACAAACTCACACAGTCATTTCCATCTCAAACTGACACAGAAATTTCCATCACAAACTACACAGGTGTTTCCATCACAATCTCACACAAAGATTTCCATCATAAACTCACACAGATATTTTGATTGCACAATCACACAGACGTTTCCGTCACAAACACACACACATTTCCATTGCAAACTCACACAGACATGTCCATCATAAACTCGCACAGGTGTTTCCATCACAAACTCACAGAGATTTCCATCACAAACTCACACAGACATTTCCATCACAAACTCACACAGACATGTCCATCATAAACTCGCACAGGTGTTTCCATCACAAACTCACAGAGATTTCCATCACAAACTCACACAGACATTTCCATCACAAACTCACACAGACATTTCCATCACAAACTCAGACAGACATTTCCATCACACACTCATACCGACATTTCCATCACAAACTCACACAGACATTTCCATATAACACTCACACAGACATTTCCATCAATCACTCACAGACATTTCCATCACACACTCTCACAGACATTACCATCCCAAACTCTCACACAGATTTCTATCACAAACTCACACAGACATTTCTATCACAAACTCACACAGACATTTCCATCAAACACTCACACAGACATTTTCATCACAAACTCACACAGACATTTCCATCAAACTCTCTCGCAAACATTTCTATCACAAAATCACACCCAAATTTCCATCATAAACTCACAGTGACATTTCCATATCAAACTCACAGAGACATTTCCATCAAACACTCTTGCAGACATTTCTATCAGAAAATGCCATCGAAATTTCCATCACAAACTCACACAGACATATCCATCACACCCTCACACAGACATTTCCATCACATTCTCACACAGACATTTCCATCTAAATCTCTCACAGACATTGCCCACAAACACTCACACAGACATTTCCAACAAATACTCACACAGATATTTCTATCACACAATCACACAGACATTTCCGTCAGAAACACACACACATTTCCATCACACACTCACACAGAGATTTCCATCAAACACTCACACAGACATTTCACTCACAAACTCACACACATTTCCATCACAAAACCACACCAAGATTTCATTCTCAAACTCACACAGACATTTCCATCAAACATTCTCACAGCCATTTACATCAAACACTCATACAGACAATTCCATCACACACTCACACAAAGATTTCCATCAAACACTCACACTGCCATTTCACTCACAAACTCACAGACATTTCACTCACAAACTCACAGACATTTCCATCACAAAACCACACCATGATTTCCATCACAATCTCACACAGACATTTCCATCAAACATTCTCCCAGCCCTTTCCATCAAATACTCTCACAGACATTTCCATCAAACACTCACACAGACATTTCCATCATACCTTCACACAGACATTTCCATCACAAACTGACACAGGTGTTTCCATCACAATCTCACACAAATATTTCCATCATAAACTCACACAGATATTTTGGTTGCACAATCACACAGACTTTTCCGTCACACACACACATTTCCATTACAAACTCACACCGACATTTCCATCACAAACTCACACAGATATTTCCATATAACACTCACACAGGCATTTCCATCAAACACTCACAGACATTTCCATCAAACACTCGCACAAACATTTCCATCAAACATTCACACAGACATTTCCATCACACACTCACAGACATTGCCATCAAACAGTCTCATAGACATTTCCATCAAACATTCACACAGACATTTCCATCACACACTCACAGACATTGCCATCAAACAGTCTCATAGACATTTCCATCAAACATTCACACAGACATTTCCATCACACACTCACAGGCATTTCCATCACAAACTCTCAAAGACATTTTCATCCCAAACTCACACACAGATTTCCATCACAAACTCACACAGACATTTCCATCAGACACTGACACAGACATTTCCATCACAAACTCGCACAGACATTTCCATCACAAACTCGCACAGACATTTCCATCACAGACTCAAAGACATTTCCATCACACTCTCACACAGACATTTCCATCACAAGCACACACACATTTGCATCACACACTCACACAGAGATTTCCATCAAACACTCACACAGACATTCTCACCACAAACTCACACAGACATTTCCATCACAAATTCACAGACTTTTCCACCACAAAACCACTCCAAGATTTCCATCACAAACTCACACAGACATTTCCATCAAACACTCACACAGACATTTACATCAAACACTCTCGCAGACAACTCCATCACACCCTCACACAAACATTTCCATCACATTCTCACACAGACATTTCCATCAAACACTCACACAGACATTCTCACCACAAACTCACACAGACATTTCCATCACAAATTCACAGACTTTTCCATCACAAAACCACTCCAACATTTCCATCACAAACTCACACAGACATTTCTATCACACAATCACACAGACATTTTCATCACAAAGTCTCACAGACAATTCACTCTCAAACTCACAGACATTTCCATCACTAAACCACACCAAGATTTCCATCACAAACTCACACAGGCATTTCCATCAAACACTCTCACAGACATTTACATCAAACACTCACACATACAATTCCATCACACACTCACACAGACATTTCCATCAAACACTCTCGTAGACTTTTCAATCACAAAATCACACCACGATTTCCATCACAAACTCACACAGTCATTTCCATCACAAACTCACACAGGTGTTTCCACCACAATCTCACACAAAGATTTCCATCATAAACTCACACAGATATTTCGATTGCACAATCACCAGACGTTTCCGTCACAAACACACACACATTTCCATCGCAAACTCACACAGACATGTCCATCATAAACTCACACAGGTGTTTCCATCACAATCTCACAGAGATTTCCATCACAAACTCTCACAGACATTTCCAACCCAAACTCACACACAGATTTCCATCACAAACTCACACAGACATTTCCATCAGACACTGACACAGACATTTCCATCACAAACTCGCACAGACATTTCCATCACAAACTCGCACAGACATTTCCGTCACAGACTCAAAGACATTTCCATCACACTCTCACACAGACATTTCTATCACAAGCACACACACATTTGCATCACACACTCACACAGAGATTTCCATCAAACACTCACACAGACATTTTCACCACAAACTCACACAGACATTTCCATCACAAATTCACAGACTTTTCCATCACAAAACCACTCCAAGATTTCCATCACAAACTCACACAGACATTTCCATCAAACACTCACACAGACATTTACATCAAACAATCTCGCAGACAACTCCATCACACCCTCACACAAACATTTCCATCACATTCTCACACAGACATTTCCATCAAAAACTCACACAGACATTTCCATCAGACACTCATACCGACAATTCCATCACAAACACTCACGGACATTTCCATATAACACTCACACAAACATTTCCATCTAACACTCACACAGACATTTCCATCAATCACTCAGAGACATTTCCATCAAACACTCTCACCGACAATTCCATCACAAACTCACAGACATTTCCATCACAAACTCAAACAGGTGTTTCCATCACACTCTCACCGACATTTCCATCACAAACTCACACAGACATTTCCATCACAATCTCACACCGTCATTTCCATCACAAACACACACAGACATTTCCATCACACACTCACACAGACATTTCCAGCACAAACTCACACAGACATTTGCATCACAAACTCACACAGATATTTCCATCACAAACTCACACAGACATTTCCATCACAATCTCACACAGACATTTCCATCAAACACTCTCACAGACATTTCCATCAAACACTCACACAAATATTTCCATCACAAACTCACACAGACATTTCCATTACAAACTCACACTGCTATATCCATCACAAACTCAAACAGGTGTTTCCATCAAAATCTCACACAGAGATTTCCATCACAAACTCACACAGACATTTCCATCACAAACTTACACAGACATTTCCATCACAAACTCACACAGACATATTCATCAAAATAAAGCACAGACATTTCCAACATGTACCCGTTTCTATGTTCCCCAAATTCTCATCCTTACCAATAGACTGTAAAGTCTTATCAATAACCGAAATCGGGCTAACTGGCCTATAATTTCCTATCTTCAGGGACCCTCCATGCCTCCAGTGATTCCTGATAGGTCACTACCAATGCCTCCATAACCTCCTCACCTACCTCCTTCAGAATCCTGGGGTGTAGTCCATCCAGTCCATGTGATTTATCACCTTTAGACTTTTCATTTTCCCCTGCACCTTCTCCTTAGTGATAGCCACTACACTCACCTTTGCCCCTTGACTATGTTGAAGTTCTGGCATGCCACAGGTGTCTTCCACTGTGGAGACTGATGCAAAGTACCTGATCAGTTCTTCTGCTATTTCTTAGGTCCCTATTATGACTTTTCCAACCTTATTTTCCAGCAGTCTAAAGTTCATTCTTGCCTCTCTCTTACCTTTTATATATCAAAAAAAATCTCTTGCAATCTTCTTTTATGTTACTAGCCAGCTTACATTCATATTTCATCTTCTCCCCCTTATTGCCTTTTGCATTGTCCAATGCTTGCTTTTAACGGCTTCCCAATCCTCTGGCTTCCCACTAATGTTCACCACATTGTTTGCTTTTTCCTTTACTTTTATGCTGTCCCTGACTTCCCTTGTCTGCCATGGTTGCCTTGTCCTCCACTTAACATGTTTCCTCCTGCTTCGGATTAATACCTGCTGTGCCTCCCGTATAACCCCCAAACCTGCCATTGCTGTTCTGCTGTCTTCCATTCCAATCAGCTCTGGCTAGCTCCTCCCTCATGTCATTGTCGTTACCATTATTCAATTGTAAAACCATTACATTTGATTCCAGCTTCTCCCTCTCAAATTCTATCATATTGTGGTCACTGCCCCCTGAGGGTTCCTTCATCTTAGGTTCCCTAATCAAGTCTGCCTCATTACACATCACCAAATCCAGAATAGCGTCTTACCTAGTGGGCTCTGTTCCAAGCTGCTCCAAAAAAAAACAACTCGTAGACATTCCACAAGTTCCTTTTCTTGGGATCCGTTACCAACCTGATTTTCCCAGTCCACTTGCAAATTGAAGTCCCTCATGGTTATTGTAACATTGCCTTTCTTATAATCCCTTTTCGATCGCCTGATTTATTTTCTGCCCCACATCCTGACTACTGCTCGGGGGCCTGTACATAACTCCCATCAGGGTCTTTTTTCCTTTGCGTTTCCTCAACTCTACTCACACAAGTTCTATGCCCTCTGACCCTATATCACTTCTTGCTATCAATTTAAGTTCATTCCTTACTAACAATGCAACCACTCCCCCTCTGCCCATCTGCCTGTCCTTTCGATAGGGCACATATCCTTGGACATTTAGATCCCAGCACTGATCCCCTTGCAGCCACATCTCTGTGATGCCCACAACATCATACCCGCCAATTTCAATGTGCGCAACAAGCTCATTTACCCTGTTTCATATACTGCGCGCATTTAGGTACAACATCGTCAGTCCCGTGTGGACTGCCCTCCCTTCTCATAGTTGTCCCCTTTTTTGCTGTGCCTAATGTGGGGGGCGGGTTTCCCTCAGCCCTGGGCCAGAGAATCCCCGCGACTGGTGCAAATCGTGCCACGCCGCCCCGATGCCGGCACGCGATTCTCTGCAGAGCGGAGAATCGGCACCATTGGCGCTGGCATGGTTGGCGTGATGTTGGTCGGGGGCCGCTCTACACGGCCGGCCCGCCGATTCTCGGCCCGGGATGGGCCGAGCGGCCGTCGTAAAAACGGCGAGTTCCGCCGGCGCCGTCCACATCTGCTCTCAGCCGGCGGGAACTCGCCATTGAATGGTCGGGGGGGGCGGGGGGGGGGGGGGGCGGCCTGTGGGGGGGGGGGGGGAGGTGGGGGGAGAGGGCGGTCCTATCCTAGGGGGAACCTCCGAAGTGGCCTGGCCCGCGATCGGGGCCCACCGATTGGCGGAACGGCCTCACTGGCTGGGGACCTTCTTTCCTACGCGCCGACCCCTGTAGCCTTGCGCCATGTTGCGACGGGGCTGGCGCGTTGAAGGAGGCCACTGCGCATGCGCGCATTGGCGCTGGCACCACTGTGCATGCACTTATCCCTTGCCGCCCAGTTCGCGCCAGTGACCTGCTCCAGTGCCGTGCTGGCTCCCTGTAGGGGACAGAATTATCCCTCAGCATGGCCTGTTCATGCCGTCGTAAAACGCGCCGTCGTTTACGACGGCGTGGCACTCTGCCGCGGGATTAGCGAATCCCGCCCTAGATTCCTGCCACTTTCCATACTTTCTGTTCTACTACTTGTTCCGGAAACTTTACTAACCTCTCCTGAGCCCTCAGCCGCTTTAACTCGTTTAAAGTCTTCATCATTAACCTTCTCTTTTAACTTTGATTTTATAATTTTCCATACAACTGAACCCCCACAATTTAATTTAAAGCCCTATCCACTGCCCTAGTTATGCCATTCGCCAGGACTCTGGTCCCAGCTTGATTCAGCTGAAGACCGTCCCATCGGAGTAGCTCCCCAGTACTGGTGCCAATGTCCCGTGAATTCAAATCCATTTCTCCCACGCTAATCTTTGAACCACGCATTTACCTCTTTAATCTTATTGACCCTGAGCCAATTAGCTCGTGGCTCAGGTCGTAATCCGGCGATTATTACCTTTTTGGTTCTGCTTTTCAATTTAGCCCCTATTTTTAAAAAATCATCTTTATTGTCACAAGTAGGCTTACATTAACATGCCAGTGAAGTTACTGTGAAAATCCCCTCGTCGCCACATGCCGGCGCCTGCTCGGGTACAGAGAGGGAGAATTCAGAATGCCCAATTCACCGAACAAGCACGTCTTTCGGGACTTGTGGGAGGAAACCGGAGCACCCAGAGGAAACCCACACAGACACAGGGGGAACGTGCCGACTCTGCACAGACAGTGACCCAAGCCGGGAATTGAACCTGGGATCCTGGCGCTGTGAAGTAATAGTGGTACCTAGTTGCTTATATTCCTTCAGCAGAACCTCTATCCTTGTTCTACCTATGTCATTGGTGCTGACGTGGACCACAACAACTTTACTCTCCCACTCCAAGTTCTTCTGCAACCCAGATGAGATATCCCGAGCACCAGACAGGTAGCACAACCTTCGGAATTCTCGATCCTAGTCACAGAGAACAGTGTCTATGCCCCTAACTATACTATCCCCAAGTAGGAGTAGATTAGTTTCTCTCCCCCCACGTGAATGGCACCCTGCACCATGGTGCTGTAGTTGGTTTGCTCATCCTCCCTGCAGTCCCCCTTCCTGTCCACACAGGGAGCAAGAATCTCAAACCTGTTGGACAAGGTCAAGGAGTGAGGTTCCTGCAATCCTATCTCCTGAATCCCTCTACCTGCCTCACTCGAAGCCACACCCTCCTATCCATGGCATTTGACTGAATTCAAGGTAGTTAGTCGAAGGGGTGTGACTACCTCCTGAAAAACAGTGTCCAGGTACCACTTCCCCTCCCTGATGTGTCGCAGAGTCCGAAGTTCAGAATCCAGCTCATCAACTGTAAACCAGAGTTCCTCGAGCAACCAACACTTACTACAGATGTGGTCACTGGGAACCACAATGGGGTCCAGCAGCTCCCACATCATGCAGGAACAACACATCACCTGACTCTCCAACTCTATTTTATTTAATTAGTTTTTAATTTGTTTTAAAAAAAATTTAACTTTCTAAAATCTCTGCTTACTACCTAAATCTGAAAGCAACTTATAAACAGTAATTTAAAATGGATATTCAAATTTAGCACAGATTCCCTATTAGCCAATCAAGTCACAGCCTTCCTAGGATGTCACTTTTTTTCTTTTTTCTCAATTGGAACATTCACTTTCCCAGGCTGCTCACTGGGTTTCCCCCGCTCAGCTCAGCTCCCGATGGAAAGGCCATAGATCCCAAAGGGAATTTTTTTTTCCTTCAAATTTTCACACAGAAATTTCCATCAATGCAGCTTCAGGGAGGTCATGTGACAAATCTCCTCAATGTTGGGCACAGGGGGCGCGATCCTCTGGTCATGCTGCGCCGGAAAGGCAGCTCGCCGCAGCGCAGTGTGGCCGTTGAAAACCAGGAGACCCCGCTCCAGGGAACTACCAGACTCGCAACACCTTGTGAGATTCAACGCAATCTAGAGAGATGTTGCAAGCTGAATCCCGCCCACAATGGCTGGGATCACCTTTTGGCAAATCTGCATATTAGAGCGAGGCAGTGAGCTTTACTGCAATGTGCAGATTCCCGAGGAACGTGAGACTTTGGGATACTGAGCCCTACAAACAGGAACCAGGTGGAACGGCACTCATGGGGGTCTCCAAGGGAATTGGAGGACCACAGTTCCATGCCCTTTGGGCGAGGTGGTGCCCTGGTACTGCTGGTGCCACATGGGTACACTGGCAGTGCCAGTCTGGCACCCTGGCAGTGCCATCTGGGTGCCAGCCTGGCACTGAGATCCTTGTCCATCTAGATGTTCGAGGTTGTGGTTTTGGAAGGTGCTATCGAAGGGGCCTTGGTGAGTTGCTTCAGTGCATCTTGTAGATGGTACACACTGCTGCCACTGTATGTTGATGATGGAGAGATTGAATGCTTAAGGTGGTAGAATGGGTGCCAACAAGCATGCTGCTTTGACCTGGATGGTTCAAGCTTCTTGAATGTTGTTGGAGCTGCACTCATCCAGGCAAGTGGGGAATATTCCATCACACTCCTAACTTGTACGCCTTAGATAGTGGACAGGAGTTTGGGAGTTAGGAGGTTAGTTATTCTCCACACAATTACCAACCTTTTTTCTGCTCTTGTAGCCACAGAATATATATGGCTGGACCAGTTCAGTTTCTGGTCACTGGTAACCTCCAGGATGTCAATATTGGGGTTTCAGCGATGGCAATACCTTTGAATGGCAATGGCGATAGTTAGGTCCACTCTGTGTAGTTTGAATGTTGCTTGCCATTTATCAGCTCAAACCTGAATATTGTCCAGGTCTTGCTGCATTTGGTCATGGTTTGCTTCAGTATCTGAGGAGTTGTAAATGGCGCTGAACATTGTGCCACCATCAGCAAACATCCCCATCTCTGAGCTTATGATTGAAGCAGGGTCATTGATGAAGGAGCTGAAGATGGTTGGACCTTTGGATTTGGATTTGTTTTATTGTCACGTGTGCCAAGGTACAGTGAAAAGTATTGTTCTGTGTACAGTCCAGACAGATCATAAAAACAACTATAGGACATAGATGAATACACAATGTAAATAGATAGGCACAGGCATCGAGTGAAGCATGCGGAGTGTAGTACTACTCAGTAGAGAAGATGTGTGAAGAGATCAGATCAATCCATAAGAGAGTCATTTAGGAGTCTGGTAACAGCAGTGAAGAAACTGTTTTTGAATCTGACTTTTGTATCTCCTGCCCAATGGAAGAAGTTGGAAGAGTGAATCACCTGCGTGGGAGGGGTCTTTGATTATGCTGCCCGCTTTCCCAAGGCAGCGGGAGGTGTAGACAGAGTCAATGGATGGGAGGCGGGTTCGCGTGATGGACTGGGCTGTGTTCGCGACCCTCTGTAGTTTCCTAGGACACTAACCTGAGGAACTCCTGCAGTGATGTCTCAGAGCTGAGGTGTCTGACCTCCAACAACCACAAACATTTTTTTTGGTGCAAGGTATGACTCTAAACTTTGGAGATTTTTACATTGATTCACATTGACTCCAGTATTCCTCGGGTTCCTTGATGTTTTACTCTATCAAATGTTGCCTTGATGTCAAGAGTAGTCACTCTCAACTCAACCTGTTGATTTCAGCTCTTTTGACCATGTTTGAAACAGGGCTGTAATGCAGTCGGGAGCTGAGTGACCCTGTCCCAAACTGAGCATCAATAAGCAGGTTATTGCTGAGTAAGTGCCAATTGATTGCAATGTCGATGACAGCTTCCATCAGTTTGCTAATGATCGAGAGTAGGCTGATTGGACGGTAAGTGGCCGGGTTAGATTTGCCCTGCTTATTGTGGACAAACAGCCATGTGATAATGACCAGACGTGTTTCAATGAGGTGGCTGAGGGTAAAATAATGACCAGAAGAGCTCCCCTGACCTTGTTGAAAGTAATGCCTTGGGGTCCTTTATGTTCACCTGAAAGGGCCTCAGTTTAACAACTCCACTGGAATGCCACTTACTGAGCTATAGCTGGCACAACAGCGATGGTGTCATGGTATCCATTCCTGCTTGAGGTTAAACATATCTGTAAGGATGGAAGTGATCCATCATTGAATTTCTAGGTGTGCATATCACCAAAATCTATCCTGGTCCACCTATGTTGATGCTACGACCAAGAAAGCACAACAGCGTCAATTCTTTCTCAGGAAACTAAGGAAATTTGGCATGTTCACATTGACTCTTACCAAGTTTTACAGATGCACCATAGAAAGCATCCTGTCTGGCAGAGTCACAGCTTGGTATGGCAACTGCTCGGCCCAAGACCATAAGAAACTACAGAGAGTCGTGAACACAGGCCAGTCCAACAGGGGAACGCGCCTCCCATCCATTGACTCTGTCTACACCTCCCGCTGCCTTGGGAAAGCGGGCAGCATAATCAAAAGCTCCTCCCACCCGGGTTATCCACTTTTCCAACTTCTTCTACCAGGCAGGAGATACAAAAGTCTGAGAAAACGCATGAACAGACTCAAAAACAGCTCCTCCCCCGCTGCGACCAGACTCCTGAATGACTCTCTTATGAACTGACTTGATCTCTTCGCGTAACGTCTCTACTGAGTAGTATTACACTCTGTATGCTCACCTGTTGCCTGTGCCTATGTATTTACATTGTGTATTTATGCATGTCCTATGTTTTTTCATGTATGGAATGACCAGTCTGGACTGTACGCAGAACAAGATTGTTCACTGTACCTCGGTACATGTGACACTAAAACAAATCCAATCCAATCCAATCCAATCCAATTGAAGTTTTTTCACTGCTGTCAGCGAATGGTGAGGTTCTGAAAGAATATGAAATGTTGTAGTTCACCTATTTTACTCTAAAAAATGATCTTCTTTGAATGATTAGCGACTGAACAAACTTGTGACCAATGAGTGATTGATCTCCACAAACCTTTTGTGTTGCAGTCTCGAGATTGGCTCATTGTGGCTCAACGTTAAAAAGTAAGGGCAAAGACTTTGCAAAGATTTTTTTGGTGCGGCGATTCCAAGAACATTCAGCCTCACATTGGCGAGGGAGCAGACTGTTATCTAGAATCACCTCATCCCACATTGAAAGTTCCCCTTGTAGCCATGTCCCCAGATTGAGGTGCCTTTTGAAAGATTGGTTATGGGTCTCGTAGATCCTTTAGAGAAATCAGCCAAAGGTCAGCTATGGATATCAGTAGATTATACAGCCAGATAATACAAGGCTATTTGGCTGCATAATACTTCATGAAAAATGTTTTAGCTGGTGTGTTTTCTCAGGATGGACTGTCAAAAAAAACCATTCATCAATCAATGCACTATTTACATTGCAAATAACAAACAATTTGTGTAAATTACTTATATTGGAGAGATTTCAGACTTTTGCAACAGAGTTCAGCGGAGTTGTGAAATTTGTATGGGAGCATGGCAAAGATTGGGATAGTTCGCTCCCTTCTATAATACCCTTGACATGGGAGTGTCCCTTTAAGAAATGTTTTTGTCTTATCACATGGCTTCAGTGATGTCATTGTGTGGATGGAGCATTTTTGTTGTGGATAAAAATTCTTGCATGTGTGTGTTTATACAAATGTTAACTAAATTCGTGGAATAAAGTTTGTTTTTTTGATTCTAATCGCATAAGAACTCTCTTGAATACCACCTGAAAGGCAGGCTCTGTGCTCATCCTAGCCACATTCATTAAACAGTTGTGGGTCAGGTGAACTCCATGATATACTTTGGAGTTTTCTAAACCTTGGTCCATAACACCCTCAATTCGGGCAGATGCTCTGTTCTCAGCGGGATTGTCCTCCCCTTTCTATCTAATGGGAATACAACCTCACGGTGCCTTGGACATGCGCAAAGAAACCGCGGGGGGAGGAGGTAAATATTGTTAATCAAGTTTTTAAAATGAATCAAAGAGTACCTCAGGTGGGGAAAGAAAATATAATCCAACCATAAGTGAACCAGCATTGTAACCAGGGCAACCACTCTGACACTTCCAGGTGAACAATCGAGTGGCAACATAAGCTCCTTGGTCTGGTAACAAATTGCTTGATGGTCAGGGACAGCCATGGCCATTTAGCTGGAGACCTGATGGCGGGCATCATCCACTCACCCTGGCTTCAGTTCACAACAATATCAGGGGGGATGCACACTTCATCACAGTTGGAAGACAGACACTGCTTTTCAGGTGGTGGTACATGTGTAGCAATGTATGAAAGCACCTGAGATAAGGGTCTTGAAAAGCTTTCGTTGAGCTCCCATCTTCAAGTTGCATTCAAATATTTGGATGAGAGGTTACGCCGGAATATGCCTCCATATTTTAATGTTTCTTTTTAATAAATTTACCTAAACTAGGAATATTTCCCACACTAGGTCACATCAGGATTCTGGAAGAGGCCAGGCTTTTTGAAGAATTTGAATCCTGCTAAGGTGCGGATGCTGAACCCTTTTTATATAAGTCAAGCTGCGATACAATTCCTGGGAAAACCGGAGATGATCAGAAAGGTAAGGATGTGTTTCTATTCTGATCTGTAAAGAGAGTTGTGAATTCCAGAGAAAATCTCACCTTCCAAAACATGGAAAGGTTATTAACAGTAGAGCAAAGGTTGTAGATTTTTCTCTCTGTTGTAGACTTGTTATGAGAAAGGCCGGAATTCTCCGGTCATCAGGATTCTTTGTTCCCGCCGGGAGCGCAGTCCCCGCCAGCAGATTTCCCGATGTTGTGGGGTTTCTTCAATGGGAAACCTCATGGACAAGCAGCGGAAGTGGAGAATTGCGCTGCCAGTGAATGGCATGCCGCTGAGAAACATGCGGCAGGGGGACCGAATTCTCCGCCCATCGTGTTTTGAATATAGCAAAGCTTCAGTACATGCATCAGAGCATGGTGTTAAGACAAAACAATACAGATTTCAGGTGAAACATATTACTCAGGGGGGCGGTGTGAATGTGGAACTTGTAGTCACATGGAGTATTTGAGGCTGATAAAATGGTTGCTTTGAACTGAAGCTCCCAATTCACCCTGAGTAATAAGTGATCGGGTATTGTGAAAGCTAATGGATCATCTGGACACAGGATTCATGGGGGATTCTGTGTCCTTTCCTGACCTGTAATTTTCCCCCAAGCGACAGAGACCTGCAGCAATAAGTTCATAACAGGGATGAGGAAGAGTCTCTCACAGTAACTCAGCATCTAGCCAAGCCGCCCAAAGAATTCATGCAGGCCTCATTCAGCATCCCGTATCTTCTAACCCTGCTGAGGGAGGTAACCAGCCATACTCAATCTCAGAAAACTTATGGAGAAGCACAGCCAAAGGCCAGCTCATTTCCTTCTTCAGGAGCACCAAGAATTAGTAGTAGGATGATTAGAAAGGGATGCTCAGCTCAAAGTATCAGGGAAGACTTGCAATGTTGTGTTTCAGGGTTTTAATAATAATCTCTATTAGTGTCAGGCTTACATTAACACTGCAATGAAATGTTCTTCGGTTGCTCATCGAAACAAAGTAAGACTTGCATATAAATTGGTCCTTACATGACCCCAGGGTGACCCAAAGCACCTTTTGCCAATGAGGTACAGTCACTGTGGATGTATGAAATGAGAGTTGCTTTAAGTTAAAATAAGTTTGGAAGGTTTAGTATCTCCTTTGCAGTCATAAGCTGGGACAAAGAAGGACTGCATTGCTGTCAAACTCAGCTAATTGATAATAAAGTCATTGAAACAATTACCAATCAGGAGCAATAGCTTATATTTCCTGTTTAACATCAAGAATGTCGTACGTCATTTCTCATGAACAGCAAGAAAAAAAAATCAAAAAGTAATTAAAAAATGTGTTATTTTTTATATTCTCATGGGATGTGGGTGTCGCATAATGGTATGACTATTTCCTGGTTTTCCTGAGGAGGGGTGGGCCTTCTTCTTGACTGCTATCCAGGTGGTGCAGTTTCTCCTGCTGTGTAATTGGGGAGAGAGTGCCAGAATTTTTACCCAATGATACTGAAGGAATGGCTGATATTTCTCCAAGTCAGGATGGTGTGTGACCGGAGGGAAACCTTGAAGTGACGTTCCTCTTCTGAATGATGGTGTGAGAGTCTGGAGAGAGGCCACCCAACGATTGGTCGAAAATGTGTTTTGAGAATATTGTTAAAGGTTGAGAGATATATAGAACTGGAAAAGTTATGTGGGGAATAACAGGAGAGGGCTCAAGGCAACAGAGACCCAGCTCAGAATGGTAGGATAAAGAGAGGACAAACTTGTACAAAACTTCAGAGAATGTTGTGATTGTCCCTTTAACGGCCACACAGCAGATTAAGGATTGCTTGGCTTGTGTTGCCCTTTAAGGGACCATCACTGAAGAGTCAGAGGATCAAAGAGTGCAAGGGAGGATTAACAAAGAGCACAGAAGGTGTAACAGTATTCAAATGTGTGTGAGTAGAGTGAGGGTTAACCCTAATGATAGTTGCTGAGCATGTATAAAAGGAGGTGTGACACAGGGATGCCATTCACTGAGAGAGGTTAACCGAGCAGCATCTCAGATGGCCGCTCGAGTTATGCCTTGGAATTCTAAGATCAAACTGCAATATCAGTCTGTAATTAATCTTTGGCAATACCACTAACTGTTTCACTATCTCTCTTGATCACAAGGAAGTTACTGCAATTCAACCTTAAACCCAACCAATCAGAATGTGCCTCAAGACTCCAATAGGTTGTCTTCATGTGCTTCATGTTCTTCTGAGTGTTTTGTTTTGATCCCTCTTTATAAAGAGCAACTTATTGATAACATGCTCAATTCGTCTTTTTACTGTTTTGAATCTCTGATCCCTTAAACCACATTCAGTATTCAATGCAAAGTTATTTTCTCACATTACTATTTCCAAACTGATCACAATCTTATAAATCTTTAGAAAATCGCCTCTGAGGTGCATTGTTTCATGGGCAAAGAGGTCACATTTCTCTGTTCACTTCTCATAACTCAGACATCCAACACAAAGCTCTTTCCTGTGGTAGCCTTAATGCCTCACTATCTTCCATGTATTCTGACGAGCAGGACAGGAACCATCAGCATTAAATGACTTACTTTGTCTTTTATTCTTCTGTTTTGTCTATTATAGTTCACCATTTTGTTGATTTTATTGATTATTGTTCTGACACTTATTGGACTGAGCTTCCAATCAACAAAGGTCCCAGAGTTTCTTTAAACTTCATTCTGGCTCTTTCAACCCCATTAAAGGAGTTGGTGCGTTGCCCATGTTTCCTTCCTTTGAGCATTTCCACTTGTCCAAATTAAATTTCACCTCATCCCAAAGAAGCTCTCATTATCTCCTCATTTACAAAAGTTGCCTTCAGAAAGTCTGAAATACTCTTTCATATCAAGTGTTTACTGGCTGCTAAAGGTCAGGGATCAGGGAGAAGGACTGTGATAAAATTAAAGAAAGTAACATAGACAGAGAGGAGGTTCTGAGTGGTCTGACAGGCTTAAAAGTAGTTAAATATCCAGGGCCAGATTAAATGTATCCCAGGATGAATGAGGCAAGGGAGGAAATAGCAGGGGCGTTGGCAATAATTTCAATTGCTTTCTGGCCACAGGAGAGGTGGCGAAGGACTGGAGGACAGCCAATGTGGTATCATTATTCAAGAAGGGACAAACCATGACAGGCTAATCAGTTGAACCTCAGTGGTGGCGAAAGTGTTGGAAGCAATTCTGAGAGACAGAATCAATCTGCATTTAGAGAGGCAGAGATTAATCAAGACCAGTCAGCATGGTTTTGTGAAGGGGAGGTCATGTCTGGCCAACTGATTGAGTTTTTCAAAGAGGTGACCAGATGTGTTGATGAGGGCAATGCATTTAAGGTAGTCTACTTGGGCTTCAGCAAGGCTTTTGATAAGATCCCACATGAGAGACTGATAGTGAAGGTAAGAGCTCATGGGATCCAAGAAAATTTGGCAAATTCAATCCAGAATTGGCTGAGTGGCAGGAAGAAGAGGGTGATTGTCAAGGATTGTTTTTCTGACTGGAAGCCTGTGTCCAGTGGGGTCCGCAGGGATCAGTGTTGGGAGCCTTGTTGTTTCTTGTTCATATAAATGGTTTAGACTTTAATGTCGGAGGTTTGATCAGTAAATTCACGGATGATATGGAAATAGTACGGAGGATAGCCTTAGATTACAGGAGGATATAGGTGGGCTGGGTAGATGGGCTAATCAGTGGCAAATGGAATTCAATTCGGATAATTGTGATGTGATGGACTTGGGCAGAACAGACAAGGCAAGTGAATACATGATGAATGGCAGGATCCTGGGAAGCACCAAGGATCAGGTGGACCTTGGTGCGCATGTACACCAGTTCCTTAAGGTAGCAGGGGGGTGGATAAAGTGTATAAGAAGGTGCATGGTATACTTTCATTCATTTGCAGAGGTATCGAGTTTAAGAGCAAGGAAGTTATGCTGGGACTGTATAAAACATTGGTTAGGCCACAGCGAGAATATTGTGTGCAGTTCTGGAATCTGCATTATACGAGGAATGTGACAGCACTGGAAAGGGCGCAGAGGAGATTTACCAGGATGTTGTGTGGACTTGAGAGTTTTAACTATGAAGAGAGTTTGGATAGGCTGGAGTTGCTTTCCTTGGAGCAGAGGAAACTGAGTGGGGAGCATGATTGAAATGTATAAAATTATGAGGGTCTTAGATAGAGTAGACATTGTGGAGGGATCAATGACCATGGGCCATATTTAAGGTAAGGATCTGGAGGTTTGGAGGGGATGATTGGCTGTTTTTGACTGGTGCAGCGTGATGGGCCGAAGGGCCTTTTTTGTGCTGTAGACCTCTGTGACTATGACTCTGTTAATGACTATTTACTTGCTACAAATAGGCTGTGGTGGCTTAACAGTTTGTTACTGAACTAGTGATTAGTTAAGTTGCAGTTGAAACATAGAAACCTAATATTCATGGCACAGAGAGGGGGGGGGGGGGGGCATTCAGCCCATCATGCCTGTGCTGCAAATCGTTGATGGGCATCTGGATTTGAGTTGAACCCATGTGTTCAAATCCCCCCATCACCATCTGGCACCAGAATAATAATAATCTTTATAATAATCTTTATTGTCACAAGTAGACTTGCATTAACGCTGCAATGAATGGTGGCATGTGTTGCAGTGATTAGCACTGGGATTACGGCACTGAGGATCCGGGTTCGAATCCCGGCCCTGGGTCACTGTCCTTGTGAAGTTTCCACATTCTCCCCGTGTCTGCGTGGGTCTCATCCCCACAACCCAAAGATGTTCAGCTTAGGTAGATTGGCCATGTTAAATTTCCCCTTAATTGGAAAAAAAATAATTGGGTACTCTAAATTTATTTTTTAAAAACACTGCAATGAAGTTTGTGAAAAGCTCCTAGTCGCCACATTCCGCCGCCTGTTCGAGTACACGGAGGGAGAATTCAGAATGTCCAATTCATCTAACAGCACATCTTTCGGGACTTGTGGGTGCAAACCGGAGCACCCAGAGGAAACCCACCCAGACACGGGGAGAACGTACAGACTCTTCACAGACAGTGACCAAAGCCGGGAATCGAATCTAGGACCCTGGAGCTGTGAAGCAACAGTGCTCACCACTGTGCCACTGTGTCGCGCATATTTGCGTGAAGCAGCTGGATTGTCATTAAAAATACTAACCACTTTATAATATCTTTTCAAGGAGGAAATTTTCCATTCCTTCCTTGTGTGGCCTAAGCATCACTCCAATCATACATTGTGTGGTTGACTCTTAATTTCCAAAGGGCAAATAGGGTTGTACAATAAATGCTGCCTTGCTAATATTCTCTACTTTCCAGGACAAATAAAAATAAAACAGAAATGCGTCCAAGTCTTCAGTGCTCGTCTCATACCATGGCACACAACTTCTCCTCCTTGTTTCTTATCTTTATTATGGGGATTGCTCATTGGAACTTTCCTCGGAAGAGAACTTTCCTCAGAAGAGTGAGATTTGTCCTCTGACATGGGGTCAAATCTTACAGTAGGTTGGGTAGGATGACAGGTGGATAAGTATCCTACTGACCTTGTGACTCTCCTGTGTCTACTCCAACTGACAAACCCCCACCCCCAACACTCCAACACCCCATCCTGACAACCACCACCCATGCCGGATTATGCCCTAACTACCAGCTTCCCCCATGAACCTCTGACCACACGACTCCCACCTGACCAGCAAACTACCCCCGCCAACTATCTGACGAGCTTCCCCGAACACTCAACTACCCCACCAACCCCTGACTCCCTCCAATGCCCCTCACTATCCCCCTATCTCCCCAAACCCTTCATTTGCTTTATTAATTCATGGATGTGGGCATTGCCGGCTGGGCCCACATTTGTTGCTCATCCCAAATTGCCCTTGAACTGAGTGGCTTGCTGGACCACTTCAGAAGGCATTTGAGAGACAACCACATTGCTGTGTTCCAGAGTCATATGTAGACCAGACCAGGTAAGGGAAGCAGATTTCCTTCCCTAAAGGACATCAGCGAACCTGATGGGTTTTTAACGACAATCGTTTCAACAATCATCATTAGACTTTTAATTTCAGATTTTTATTGAACTCAAATTTAGAAATTTCCCTCATTCCCTTTGGTCTTCTCTGTTTCCTCCCTCTCTCTCATTCACTCTTGCATGTTCATACTCTGTTGATGTCATTTGCTTTGTTACAGATTTCCATCCATTTTTTTTTCTACATCCACAGAGAGGATCCCATCCAACCACAGGGCTTTTAGCCATCACACTGGGACTGAACTACTGTGATGAAGTTCACGCTGCTGGATTTGGTTATCCGCTGAATCAAAAAAACGGACTGATTCATTATTTTGATCGAATTAATATGAAGCAGATGTCTGTAAGTATCTGATGGAAACAATCCCAGTTGATGGTTTCATGTTATACATTCAAACATTTGTGCCACACAAGTGCCAGGCAATGACCATCTCCAATAAGAGAGAATCAAACAATCGCCCCTTGACATTCAATGGCATTACCATCACTGAATCTACCACTATCAACATCCTGGGGGTTACCATTGACCATAAACTGAACTGGACTAGCCATATAAATACTGTGGCTACAAGAGCGCGTCAGAGGCTAGGAATCCTGCGGTGAGTAACTCACCTCCTGACTCCTCAAAGCCTGTCTGGCATCTACAAGGCACAAGTCAGGAGTATGATGGAATACTCTCCACTTGCCTGGATGAGTGCAGCTCCAACAACACTCAAGAAGCTCGACACCATCCAGGAAAAAGCAGCCCACTCGATTGGCACCCATTCCACAAGCATTCACTGCCTCCACCCCCAACTACAAGATACACTGCAGGAACTCATCAAGGCTCCTTAGGCAGCACCTTCCAAACCCATGACCACTACCATCTATAAGGTCAAAGGTAGCAGATACATGGGAACACCACCAACTGGAGATCCCCCTCCAGGTCACTCACCACCATGACTTGGAAATATATTGCTGTTCCATCACTGTCGCTGGGGCAACTTCCTGGAACTCCCTCCCCCAACAGCACAGTGGGTGTACCTACACCACACAAAGAGCAGCGGTTCAAGAAGGCAACTCACCAGCACCTTTTCAAAGGCAATTAGGGGTGGGCAACAAAAGCTGGCCAAGCCAGCCAAGCCCACATCCCGTAAAAAATGAATTAAAAAAGCCTTACTGTTGCTGCTTGTAGCTACTCCGACCAGGATATCTGCTGTCATGGCATGTCAGACTCATCTGTCCTGCATCCACTGCAACCGCTGTATGACATCCGTCATCCAACTATGCTGAAGTCGACCCATCTTTCTGCTGATCCTCCACTTTGCTTTCTGGAAGAGATTCAGCTCTAATCAGATGGCCAAAATGCTGACATTTTCTTTTCTGCATGGCACTCTTATATGGGTGGCACAGTGGCATAGTGGTTAGCACTACTACCTCACAGTGCCAGGGATCTGGGTTCAATTCCAGCCTTGGGTCACTGTCTGTGTGGAGTTTGCACGTTCTCCCCATGTCTGCGTGGGTTTCCTCCGGGTGCTCCGGTTTCCTCCCACAGTCGAAAGATGTGCAGTTAGGTGAATTGGCCTCACATCGAGCATCTTGTATGGTTTGTCATAAATATACAAACTTATCCACTTGTTCCAGTTTGACACCATCCACTTCAATCTTCATTCTAATTTTTACGAATGCATACCTCCTACTGGTTAGACCTGCATTTATTGCCCACCTCTAATTTCCCTTGAGAAGGTGATGGTGAGCCACCATTTTGAACCACTGCAGTGCATTTGTTGTCGGAACCCTCAGGGTGCTGTCAGGAATGGAGGGCAAGTGTTTTGACAAGTGACAGCAAAGGCACAGTGCAGACAGGATGGTGTGTGGCTTGGAGGGGAACCTGAAGGTGGTGGTGTTCCCATGTGTATGCTGCCATTCCATAAGCTTCTTGGTGGTAGAGTTTGAGGGTTTGGAAGGTGCTGTTAAAGGAACCTTGGTGAGTTGCTGCATTACATCATGTAGACGGTATACACAGTTGCCTCTGTGAAATGGTTGTGGAGGGAGTGAATGTTGGTGGGGTGGATGGGGTGCCAATAAAGCTGCTTTGTATTTTGTATGTTAGTAGGGCACCTTCTGAGCTGCAAGCCACTCTGTATCATCAGTGTATCCCAAGTTTATGTCTCTAATCTTTACTCCCGGAAGAACCTCTAATACCTTATGTTGTCTGAACATTTTACTTTTATGGATGATGACTTACTCTGCACTTGATCTTGTTGAGTGACACAGAGACCTCAGGGCAACAATAGTAGAACTCCTGAATATCCAGCTATTCGAGATGTACCGGGTTAACAATGAATGAGATAGGGGTGGTGCAGTGGGTTAGCACTGCGGCCTCACGGCGCTGAGCTACCAGGTTCGATCCCGGCTCTGGGTCACTGTCTGTGTGGAGTTTGCACATTCTCCCTGTGTCTACGTGGGTCTCACCCCCCACAACCCAAAAATGTGCAAGCTAAGTGGATTGGCCATGCTAAATTGCCCCTTAATTGGAAAAAATGAATTGGGTACTCTAAATTAAAAAAAAGAAAAAGAAACAATGGATGAGATGAACTTTGTATTTGAAGTTGCTTTATTCCAGTCTGGTGAAATATACATGGTTATTGACTTCAGTCTGTGCAATTTAACATCCAAGAAATGATCCAACAGTAAAAGGGGTAGTAGCACGGTAGCACAAGTGGAGAGCACTGTGGCTTCACAGCGCCAGGGTCCCAGGTTGATTCCCCGCTGGGCCACTGTCTGTGCAGAGTCTGCACATTCTCCCCGTGTCTGTGTGGGTTTCCTCCCGGTGTTCTGGTTTCCTCCCTCAGCCTAAAGATGTGCAGGGTAAGTGGATTGCCCATGATAAATTGCCCTTAATGACCAAAAAGGTTGGGAGGGGTTATTGGGTTACGGGGATTGGGTGGAAGTGAGGGCTTAAGTGGGTCGGTGCAGACTCGATGGGCCAAATGGCCTCCTTCTGCACTGTATGTTCTATGTTCTATGTATGTGACAAACATCACTGGATGACGTTACTCAATTTAAGGAATCTCTCTGTGTCCTGCTGTAAAGCCCAGGATGGAACCACTCTCACTATGGACTCTTTGACTTTGGCAGACATTTGTTGCCACCCTTCCTGGATCCAGAGCAGGAGCAGTTATCTACATGACCTGTGCGGCTTTGTTCAGTGATATCGCTGGAGGAATCCGCATGGGTTGTTTCCAGGGTGCTGTTTACCCCCGGGGAATCTACAGAGTCAAAGGGACACCGAGCGAACAACATTTTCTCCCTCCAGTTCCAAATGTGTATCAGTCTCTGTGCTATCTGTGTTCCATTTTTAAAAAGATTCTCTCTCTGTGCCCACCTCACAGGCACACCAAGGTCAAAGGGTTTTCCAAAACCATGCCTTTCTAAATATCCTGACAAACTACTAATAATTAATTGTTTTTGTCTGGGAGTAATGACTTCTGGTTATCACATGAACCACTTTTCATCTCATTGCCCCCCTGTGAGTATCTGCATTCCACCTGGTGTTTCTACTTGCCAAATAGAGCAGGAGGTCCCATGAGGTAGTGAAATCCAGAATGCAGGATTTTCTTCCCTTCTTTCCTTTTCTGCTGTCCTCCTGCCTCATCATTAATATGTTGTTTGATTGGATTGGATTTGTTTATTATCACGTGTACCGAGGTACAGTGAAAAGTATTTTTCTGCGAGCAGCTCAACAGATCATTAAGTACATGGGAAGAAAAGGGAATAAAAGAAAATGCATAATAGGGCAACACAAGGTATACAATGTAACTACATAAGCACCGGCTTGTGCAAAGGTCCAAAACCTGTCGCCACAGGTTTGTGAATGGGAATGGCTAGAAGGGCCATGGAAAAGGGTTCATATAGATCCTGTCGGACCATTTGAAGGACAAATGTTTTTCATTGTAGTAGACGTGCACTCAAAATGGCCGGAAATTGCCATTATGAAGACTGTGTCCTCAGAGAGAAGAATAGGAAGACTGGGTGAGATTTTTGCAAGATTCGGTTATCCTGAACAACTTCTTAGCAACAATGGGTCACAGTTCATTTCGCACAAACTCACAAATTATCTAAAGGACAATGGAATCCAACATATCTGAACCCCTCCTTATTATCCTGTCATAAATGGGCTGGCTGAAAGGATTGTTCAAATAATGAAGCATTCATTGAAGGTAACTCAGGAGCAAGGATCATTGTCTAAACGACTAAGCCAATTCCTATGATATACATGAATACAACACATTTGACAACCCAAAGTTCTCCTGCATTATCTGCTGAAGCCACCTAAGAAAAGAGAGATTATTGAAAGGCACCAGAAAAGGCAGGTTTTGCAACATGAGAACAGGACTAAATGCTACGTTTTACTGAAAGGTAAGGAAGTATTGGCAAGGAACTAAGGTAAGGTAAAATTGCCATAATTTGAGATGACCATAAGCTGCTTTCCCCTTTCAGGGTGTGCATTGACTGCTGGTGATTTAACCTGAGGATCACCACACCTCAGGCGAGGGGCAAGGTTGAGAAGGTGAGGCCTTCATGAATAACTGGCAAGGAACTATACCACCAGTGAGAAGTGGATGCCTGCCATGGTCTTGGCACAGACAGGACGAGTCTCCTACACCTTTCAAACTCAGGATGATGTAGTATGGAGAAGACGTGCTGATCAACTTTTAGAAATTAAAATTAGTTTGCCAGAGACAGAGTCAACCGAGAGTCCGCAACAAACTGTGCCAAGTGAAGACCTAGCCATGCCTGAGAACCTGACAATAGCAGAAACGACTTCGGAAGACAGTACCACTGTTGTGGACATTTTAACACTGAGTCAACTCTGTACAAGATGTTGACACCGGTTGAGGCAACAATGAAAAAAGTCCAAACTACACCAAAAAAACAGAGAGTACAGACAAAGAAAAAAACATGCCTGAGGTTCGCTGACAACCACACATGAATTGATGTCCTCCCAAATATCTAGGGCGGGATTCCCGGTCGCCGATGCCGAAATCATGTTCGACGATCGGCCCGAAATCCGCGTTCATGAACAAATCGCCCCTCCAAAGCGGCGTACCAACGCGCTCAGGACATTCCCTGAGGCCCACCCCCGATGCTCCGCCCCCAACCGGCCAAGTTCCCGACGGCATGGGTCTGTCATGGTCTCACCCATCGGGAACTCGGCATGGCGGTTACAGGCTCAGTCCAGCGCCGCCAGTCAGGAGAGGGCCGATCCGCGGGCAGGGGCTGGGGACACTGTTGTGGGGTTGTCTGGGGATTGTGAGCCGGCCAAAGGGGGGCACTAGTTTGCATGCCGGGTCCACGAGTGGCCGGCGCCATGTTGCACGGCCCGGCTTCTGCAGGTCACCGCCGTGCACATGGACCCAGCAATTCTCCAGGCCGTATCGGCAGCTCGAGCCGGGTGCTCTACGCTGCTGCCATGCTGGCCCCCAGCTACACAGAGAATCAGTGGCTGTTTTGCGCTGAATTTTCACGCGTAAAACGCCACCGTTCTCACGCCGGTGTGAGGACATAGTCTCATAATTGGAGAATCCAGCCCCTAACTTATTGACAGTTGTGTTTGTTCAATGTTCATATTGTAAATTTTGATTGTTGATATTATATTGTGTTTCATTGCAGGGATCTCTGATCTAAAGGGAGAGGAAAGTGTTGTGTATTCATGTTTGTTCCCAGTTGGAATAAGGTCACTTTAAGAGTTTGATCACGTGATGTATTGATAAATGATTAACAGTTTGGGCAGATTCACAGTCAGTCTATCCACACAGCTGGTTAAGTAAATATCTTTCCAATCAAGTTCTTGTTTGTTTGTACCTTCATAGTCTGCAAGTCTATCCTTTAAAAATACCGCAGTTACAGGGTTAGGGTAGGTAAATTCCGCTGTGGCACTTAAACACAACATTAATTTTAAATTTAAGACAATGGAACACCAGGGGGCAGAGTAGATCAAGGAGGTCCAAATTGCCAGTGACTGGGCGATGGTGCAGGATCGGATATGGGCAGCTTTGGATGAGTTTTGGATGAACCAGTCTTGATACAGGATAGTGACTGAAACCACACAGCATCAGAGAATGAGAAAGCACAAAGGGAAACCTTTTGGCCCATTGTGGCTGTGCCAGCCCTTTGATAAAACCATCCAATCCCACTGCCTTACCTTGTATTTGAACGGTCGATGGAGAGTAGATTAGCAGTTGAAAACTAGGGTGTGTTACCTCAACCTCATTTATTCAGAGCTTCTTTCAAACTTAAGTTTATTGAAGAGAGTGAGACTGGGAGATTGGTAGTAAAATGACCATTAGGCAACTATTAAACATGAAGTAAATTTAGTGTTGGAGCCAATTATAGACACAATCTATATAAAATGTGTTCAGCGAAAAGTAAGGCACACACAAGGGAACTTAACTTCACTGAAATGGATTTTAATGTTTGCAATTATGAAGTAATCAGGAGAAGAAATCTGAAATGTACGACTTTAAGGAGTTTTAAAATGAAAAGTGTTACGATTCCCTGGGCTGGTGCATGGTCAGTTGCAACACTATTAAAATTAACAAATAATTCTTAGAAAAACAGCTGAAGTCTTTGGCCTTTGGCTGCCCAATAACTAGTCACCAGGTTTGTAAATTTAAACATAATGAATGTTATTAATCGCAATCTATAATTAAATGCAGCAAAAACAACTGGTTAACTATTATCTAATTCCTAACCCCTCCTATGTAACTTGATCCCACCCTCTATACACACACAACACACACGACACAGACAAAACAAACATAGAGGGGAAAAGAGGGGGAAGAAAATAATGCTGAGAGTGAAAAATATAAGAGACTTTGTTTCAGATGGTTGTCTTCTCGCACATCTACCTTCATCTTAAGCTTTCACCTCAATGTTTCTGCTTTCAGTCTGTAATGGTTTTCACTATAGGTTCATCCAGGTTCTCTGTAGGTTCAGATAGCAGCAGATTTCCAGTGGTGGCCATGAGTTGATTGGTTGCAAATAAGGTGGCTCCTGCTTAGAGGCTTTGGCTTTGGTCCTTCTGCCCGGTTAATGGGAACTTTGGTTATAAAAAGTGCAGAATAAGTGAAGCGAGTGAGTTTCTCCTCCAAAGTGGTATGTCAGTGGGCTACGTCAAGTAAAGCCTTGGCTCAAGAGGTCGAGGATCCACTTGGCACAGCAACTGAAAAATGGTGGAGTTGGGTGCATCATCATCGCCTCCCAGACTGCCTGTGGAGCAGCTGATGGATTTTTTAAAGGGGACGTTTTGGCATCATCGAAAAGAGATGCATGAGGACTGGTCCAGGGCAGTTCAGGGAGCAGTAGCCCCTCTTCGAAGGACTTTGGAGTGGGTGGTGAAGCACCTGGAGTCGCAAGGTGCAAAGATCCGAGAGGTCGAAAGGACAGATCACCATGATCGGATCGTGTCATTGTAGGCAAAGAGAATGATGCTGGGAGGGGCTTGCAAGGTGACTTGAGGGCAAAGGTGGATGACCAGGATAAACAGTCCAGGTGGCAGAATCTATGAAATGTAAGGCTGCTGGTAGACCTGGCGGGCATGAGTGCCTTGGGCTATGTATCAAAAATATTCAGGAAGCTGGTTGAGAAAGGGGTCTTCAATAAGGCATCAAAGGTGGATTGTGTCCACAGGTCATTACAACATTCCGAGAGCGGGGGAGCTGCCGTGGGTGGTGATTGTCCAGGTGCACAAGTTTCAGGAGAAGGAGAGAATTCTGAGGTTAACAAACTTGGCGCAATATTGTAGCTGTAGCAGATTTACCAGGACATTGGCTGATTTACCAAATGATGGCTGGGCTTTACCAAGGCCAAGGTGATTCTCTTTTCGAGCAAGATCCGATTAGGAGGGTTGTAATCAGCCAAATTCTGCGTGACTTTCAAGGGCAAAGAAAATTATTTTACAATGCCTGAGGAGGCAAATGACTTTGTCAAGAAACATGGGAAAATTGCCCTTAGTGTTGGGTGGGGTTATTGGGTTATGGGGATAGGGTGGAGGTGTGGACCTTGGGTAGGGTGCTCTTTCCAAGAGCCGGTGCAGACTCGATGGGCCGAATGGCCTCCTTCTGCACTGTAAATTCTATGATTCTATGATTCTATGGGGAGGGCTGGAGCATAGTGGTTAGCACTGTTACTTCACAGAACAGCACCAGGGTCCCAGGTTCAATTCCCGCTTGGGTCACTGTCTGTGCTGCACGTTAGAACATAGAACATACAGTGCAGAAGGAGGCCATTTGGCCCATCGAGTCTGCACCGACCCACTTAAGCCCTCACTTCCACCCTATCCCCGTAACCCAATAACCCCTCCTAACCTTTTTGGTCACTAAGGGCAATTTATCATGGCCAATCCACCTGACCTGCACGTCTTTGGACTGTGGGAGGAAACCCGAGCACCCGGAGGAAATCCACGCAGACATGGGGAGAACGTGCAGACTCTGCACAGACAGTGACCCAGCGGGGAATCAAAACTGGGACCGTAGCGCTGGGAAGCCACAGTGCTAACCACCTATGCTACCGAGCTGCCCATGTTCTCCCCATGTCTGCATAGGTTTCCATTGGGTGTTTCCTGCCATAATTCCCGAAAGACGTGCTTGTTCGGTTGTTTGGACATTCTGAATTCTCCCTGTGTATCCGAACAGGCAATGGAGTGTGGCAACTAGGGGATTTTCATAGTAACTTCACTGCAGTGTTAATGTAAGCCGACTTGTGACTATAATAAAGATTATTCTGATTATTAATGGTGGGAACTTTTATGTTTTTGGCTCTATGTGTATATACAAGTATTGTAAGGGTTATGTTGTCTTTTGTACATCTTGCTCTTGCTTTTGCCCTGCTCAATGAGGGGTTGGCTCCAAAGTTTGGGCTTCTTTTACATGCTGGAGCTGGGGGAGGGGAGGAGGGGGTTCTGGTAGGAAGGCAGGGGCTTTTCGACGGAATGAGGTGGAAGAAGCAGAGTGGGTGGGGAAGGGTGGTTTGGGCAGTTTGGGTGGGGTCCAGCGTGTTGATCTCCATGTGAGAGCATCCTTACCAGTAGTAGATGCAAGTAAATGGAAGAAGTGTGGGGGACAGGGCTGCGGCGGATAACCAGAGAGGGGGGGGGGGTGGAGAGTGGTTAGGTAACAGGGTGCTGGGGAGGGTGGTGGACTGCGCAGGTGGAATTAAGGGGAGAGGGGGATGGGGTTTGGGATTCGGGGAAACGCTACTGCTGATAAACCAATTAGCAACTATCTGATAGAAATAAAGATTGGATAGAAACATTGATCATATATGGATCAGAGGTACAGTTTAAATTGGACACTGTCACACATGCTAACCTGATAACAGAATCAGATCTGGGCAAAGTAGAAACCCATCCAAAATACAAAAAGATACATTGTAGGTTAACAGATTACAATAGGAATGAAATCGCGACAAAAAGTTCACGCTACCTCATTGTTCAGAGTGGTGACATTAAAATTCCACTTGATTTTGAAAATGTGGATGACACAAACTCCTCACTTATTGGAGTAGATGCATGTATCCAGCTAAACCCGATTCAGAGAATTCACACTGTCAAATTTTTCACTGATTTGCTAAACAACAACATTGAATCCATTTTGAGAACTTCATGCATATTTTTAATGGAATTAAATGGACATTACCATTTCCCTACAGCATCAAGTTAAAAGAGAATGCTAAACCTGTTATTCATGCTCCCAGATGAGTACCAGCATCTCTGCGAGAATGACTAAAGGAAAAACTAGATAGGATGCAGCAGAATGGCATCATATCAAAGGTTACCGACCCAACGGACTGGGTAAGCTCAATGGTCTATGTGTTACAAAAATCAAATGGCGACCTGAGAATCTGTATCGACCCTAAGGACTTAAATGATAATATCAAAAGGGAACATTATCAGATTCCAAAATGGGAAGAAATTACATCGGAAATGGTGCATGCCAAGATCTTTACCAGGCTTGATGCGTCTAAGGGATTTTGGCAACTATGTCTGAATGAAAAGAGTAAACGACTCTGCACTTTCAATACTTCTTATAGTCGATGTTGTTTTAATTGACTGCCCTTCGGCATCACTTCAGCTTCTGAAATATTTCACCGTGCCATGGAAACAATCATTGAAGGCATTCCAAGTGTACGTGTGATGTCATCATATGGTCCAACACACAGGAAGAACGCTGTGAGAGACTACTTAAAGTTCTCAACAGAATTAACTCCTATGGACTCAAACAAAATAAGGACAAATGCCAGTTTGGTATTCAAAAACTAAAATCGCCTGGCCGCAGAAATAACAGCGGGCGCCCCCGGTGCGACTCGGCGTTTGGGCCGCGCAAGCCTGTGGGGTGTCCGGGGGGGGGGTTTGCCGCGACGGGTACGTACGGGGCCCAATGGCCTGCCGCGCGGTCGGGGCTGTAGGCGCGGGTAGCGCGGCGTAGAACTCGTCCATCGATTCTTCGGGAGCTTGCCGTCTCGTCGCGAGCTGGTAGCGAGCGTAGATTTGGTTAACTGGGCGGACATAGAGACTTTTCAGTGCTGCGAACGCCGTCTGGAAATCGTCAGTGTCTTCAATGAGGGTGAAAATCTCCGTGCTCACCCTCGAGTGCAGGACCTGCAGTTTTTGTTCGTCTGAGACCCGGCCAGTGGTCGGTCTGAGGTAGGCCTCGAAGCAAGTCTGCCAGTGTTTGAAGGCTGCTGCCGCATTCACTGCGTGGGGGCTGATCCTCAGGCATTCTCGAATGATCCTGAGCTCCATAGTCCTTTTTAGGCACGCTTAATAAATTGTAGCGCACAAAGACTCCATGAGACGAAAAGAGTGAAGTCGATGAGGCTTTATTAAGCGTGTCTGTTCCCCGCAGCCCGATAGTAAACTGGCCTGCGGGGGAAGGCACCGGCTTCTTATACTTCGCCTTCAGGGCGGAGTATGAGGTCAACGGCCAACCAGGACCCGGGATCTGTCAGCCAATGACATTAGGGCTTCCAGTCCCACATGACCCCCAATACATACTACCACAAATTTTTGGGAGATGTCATCTCAAAAACCTGACAAGCCAAAAGTTGAAGCTGTTGGTCAAATGCAAACACCAAAGGACAAGAAAGCCATATCAAGAATGCTCGGGGTTGTCAACTTAATGGGGAATTTTTTTCCGAACTTATCAAGCAGGACAACTGCATTAAGAAACCTGATAAAGAAAAATGTTGCATTCATCTGGACTCCACATGAAGCAGAATGGCAAGATCTGAAGTTATCTTTAATCACTGCACCATTTCCAGCATTCTACGACTCAACATGAGTAACCAAAATATCAACAGATGCAAGTCAAAATGGTATTGGCGCAGTTCTACTCCAACAAGCAGATGATGATTCGTGGAAGCCTGTTGCGTATGCATCTCACTCCATGATGCAAACTGAGCAAAGGCATGCTCAAATTTAAAAAGAGTGCCTAGGTCTCTTGACTGCCATCACTAAATTTCGCTACTATGTCTATTGACTGCCACACTTCTTCATGGAAACAGATCACCATCTGCTGGTGAAAAGAATCAAGAAAGATTTAAATGACATGTCGCCAAGACTTCAACGCATGATGCTGAAGCTGCGTCGATATGATTTTGAGCTAATATATACACCAGGAAAAGAATTAGTATTTGCGGATACGTTATCCAGAACCACAATGCATGAGGATATCAAAGCTGTTGACGTTGTACTCAGTATTGAAGCACAAAGAAACTTCATCACAGCAATGCTACCTGTCACAGATGCTAATCTACAAATAATCAAGGCAGAAACTCTACGAGACACGTCACTTCAGCAAGTGATACAATATCTACACACTGACTGGACTAAAAGGAAATGTGCAAACCTTCGCAACATCAGAGAAGGCCTGACAATCAGAGACGACTTTCTGTTGAAAGGGGACCGCATTGTAATTCCATCATGTCTTAGACAAGACATTCTCACACAAATCCATGAAAGACATCAAGGCATGGAGAAATGTAGAAGAAGAACAAGGCAATCGGTGGATTGGCCGGGAATCAACAAGGATATAGACAACTACATTCAACAGTGTCGTGTATGCCAAATGCACCAACTGGCACAATATAAGCAAACCTTGATGGAAAACGAACTAGTTACTCAACCATGGACAAAAGTCTCCTTGGATATATTTTATTTTCAAGGCGATGATTATTTGTTAATCATTGACTATTACTCAAATTTTCCGGAGGTTGTTAAGTTAGCCGACTCAACAACGCCTTCAGTTGTCAAGGCAATGAAAAAGATATTTGCCAGACAAGGCATACTAGTTACTGCTGTCACAGACAATGGACCGTGTTATAGCAGCCTGGAGTGGTTACAATTTGTAAACGAATATAACTTCACACATGTAACTTCTAACCCACTGGACCCACAGGCAAACGGGAAAACTTAAAAAGGGGTGGGAATTGTGAAGCAGCTTCGCAAGCAAGTAATGGATGACATGAAGGACTTTGATTTAGCACTGTTACCATACAGGGCTACACCATTGTCATTGGTTTTTTTTTCAGCACAACTATTTTTTAAAAATAAATATATTTTAGTAAAGTTTTTCGATCAAACAAAGATTTCCCATTTTACAACTTTGTAATAATATATACATTGATCGTTTTTTTAAATAAATAATATGCTAACTAACGGCAACTGCCAACAACAAAATAAAAAACAACAGAAATAGTAACTAAAATAGTAACTTCGTAACATCTAATATAAATAACTAATATATAAACACACACATAAAACCCCTGAGGACCCAAATGAGCCCTCCCCGCCCCCCCCCTCCCCCTTCCCCCTGGGCTGCTGCTGCTACCTTTCCTATTTTCCCTTATCGCTCTGCGAGATAGTCGAGGAACGGTTGCCACCACCTGGTGAACCCTTGAGCCGAAACTCTTAGTGCGTACTTTATCCGCTCCAATGTTATGAACCCTGCCATGTCATTGATCCAGGCCTCCACACCCGGGGGCTTCGCTTCTTTCCACATAAGTAGAATCCTTCGCCGGGCTACTAGGGATGCAAAGGCCAAAACATCGGCCTCTCTCGCCTCCTGCACTCCCGGCTCATCTGCAACCCCAAATATAGCCAACCCCCAGCCTGGTTCGACCCGGACCCCCACCACCTTTGAAATCACTTTTGCCACACCCACCCAGAACCCATGCAATACCGGACAGAACCAAAACATGTGGGTGTGGTTCGCCGGGCTTCCCGCGCATCTCCCGCACCTAAACTCCACTCCAAAAAATCTACTCAGCCTTGCTCCAGTCATATGCACCCTGTGTAGAACCTTGAATTGTATCAGGCTGAGCCTGGCACACGAGGACGAAGAGTTTACCCTACCTAGGGCATCTGCCCACAGCCCCTCCTCAATCTCTTCCCCCAGCTCCTCCTCCCATTTTCCCTTCAGCTCCTCTACCATCGTCTCCCCCTCGTCTCTCATTTCCCTATATATATCTGACACCCTACCATCACCCACCCATGCCCCCGAAATCAATCTGTCCTGGATCTCTTGCGCCGGGAGCTGCGGAAATTCCCTCACCCGTTGCCTCACAAATGCCCTCACTTGCATATAGCGAAATGCATTCCCAGGTGGCAACCCATATTTTTCTGTCAGTGCTCCCAGACTCGTCCCGTCTAAGAACAAGTCCTTCAATTTCGCAATTCCTGCTCACTGCCAAGATTTAAATCCCCCATCTATCCTTCCCGGGACGAACCTATGGTTGTTCCTTATCGGGGACCACACTGAGGCACCCGTCACTCCCTTATGTCGTCTCCACTGCCCCCAAATTTTCAGAGTTGCCACCACCACTGGGTTTGTGGTGTATTTTTTCGGGGAGAACGGTAACGGCGCCGTCGCCGGTGCTTTTAGACTAGTTCCCCTACAGGACGCCATCTCCAGTCTTTTCCACGCCGCTCCTTCCCCTTCCCTCATCCACTTACATATCATTGACACGTTGGTGGCCCAATAATAATCACTTAGACTCGTCAGTGCCAGTCCCCCTCTGTCCCTACTGTGCTGCAGGAACCCCCTCTTTACTCTTGGGGTCTTTCCAGCCCACACAAAGCTCATAATACTCTTGTCCACCTTCTTAAAAAAGGCCTTTGTAATCAGTACAGGGAGGCACTGGAACACAAAAAGAAACCTCGGAAGGACCACCATTTTAACCGCCTGCACCCTGCCCGCCAATGACAGGGCGCCATGTCCCACCTCCTAAAGTCCTCTTCCATCTGCTCTACCAGTCGTGCCAAGTTAAGCTTATGCAAGGTTCCCCAGTTCCTGGCCACCTGGATCCCTAAATACCGGAAATCCCTTGTTACCCTCCTCAACGGTAAATCGTCTATTCCCCTGCACTGTTCCCCGGGGTGCATCACAAACAGTTCACTCTTCCCCATATTCAATTTATATCCTGAAAAATCTCCAAACTCCCTGAATGTCTGCATTATCTCAGGCATCCCCTCCACTGGGTCCGCGACATACAACAACAAATCATCCGCCTATAATGACACCCGATGCTCTTCTCCTCCTCTAAGTACCCCCCTCCACTTCCTAGAGCCCCTCAGCGCTATGGCCAGTGGCTCAATTGCCAACGCAAACAGTAACGGGGACAGGGGACATCCCTGTCTTGTACCCCTATATAGTCGGAAGTGGTCAGATCGTTGCCTATTTGTAATCACACTTGCCACCGGGGCCCTGTACAGGAGCTGAACCCATCTAATGAACCCCTCTCCAAATCCAAATCTCCTCAGTACTTCCCACAGGTAGTCCCACTCCACTCTATCAAATGCTTTCTCTGCATCCATCGCCACCACTATCTCCGCCTCCCACTCCGGTGGGGGCATCATCATCACCCCCAGCAGCCTCCGTATATTAGCATTCAATTGCCTCCCTTTAACAAACCCTGTTTGATCATCATGCACCACCCCAGGGACACAGTCCTCTATCCTCATCGCCATCACCTTGGCCAAAAGCTTGGCATCTACGTTCTAGAGGGAAATAGGCCTGTATGACCCGCACTGCAGCGGGTCTTTGTCTCTTTTCAGGATCAGCGATATCGTCGCCTCCGACATCGTCGGGGGTAGTGTCCCCCTTTCCCTAGCCTCATGAAAGGTTCTCGTCAGAAGTGGGGCCAGCAGGTCCACATATTTCCAATAGAACTCCACCGGGAACCCAGCCGGTCCCGGGGGCCTTCCCTGCCTGCATGTTCCCAATTCCTTTTACCGCCTCAATCTGCGCTCCCAGTCCTGTCATCTCCTGTTCCTCAAGCTTCGGGAACTCCAGCTGGTCTAGGAAACGCATCATTCCCTCTTTCCCTTCCGGGGGTTGAGCCTTATATAGCCTCTCGTAAAATACCTTAAACACCCCGGTCACCTTCTCCGCTCCCCGTTCCATCTTTCCCTCCTCGTCTCTAACCCCTCCGATCTCTCTCGCTGCCCCCCTCTTCCTAAGTTGTTGGGCCAGCAGCCAGCTCGCCTTCTCTCCATATTCATACTGCACTCCCTGTGCCTTCCTCCATTGTGCCTCTGCCTTACCCGTGGTCAACAAGTCAAAGTCCGTGTGCAATCTCCGTCTTTCCCTGTATAGCCCTTCATCTGGAGCCTCCGCATATTGCCTATCCACCCTCAAAATCTCCCTCAACAATCTCTCCCTTTCTTTACCCTCTTGTTTCCCCTTATAGGCCCTTCTGGAGATCAGCTCCCCTCTAACCACTGCCTTCAGCGCCTCCCAGACCACTCCCACCTGGACCTCGCCGTCATCATTAATCTCTAGGTACCTTTCAATACATCCCCTCACCCTAACACATACCCCCTCGTCCGCCAACAGTCCCATATCTAATCTCCAGAGTGGGCGTTGTTCCTTTTCCTCTCCTACTTCCAGTGGGCAGCACGGTAGCATGTGGGCAGCACGGTAGCACAGGTGGATAGCACTGTGGCTTCACAGCGCCAGGGTCCCAGGTTCGATTCCCCGCTGGGTCACTGTCTGTGTGGAGTTTGCACGTTCTCCCCGTGTCTGCGTGGGTTTCCTCCGGGTGCTCCGGTTTCCTCCCACAGTCCAAAGATGTGCAGGTTAGGTGGATTGGCCATGATAAATTGCCCTTAGTGACCAAAAAAAAATGGTTAGATGGGGTTATTGGGTTACAGGGATAGGGCTTAAATGGGTCGGTGCATACTCGATGGGCCGAATGGCCTCCTTCTGCACTGTATGTTCTATGTATCTATGTATCTACCCAATGTAGGGCATGACCTGAAATGGCTATAGCCGAATACTCCGTTCCTGCCACCTTCGGGATCAGCGCCCTTCCCAGGACAAAGAAGTTTATCCGGGAGTACACTATGTGGACATGGGAGAAGAAGGAAAACTCTTTACTCCTTGGCCCAGTAAATCTCCAGGGATCCACTCCTCCCATCTGCTCCATAAAGCCCTTAAGCACCTTGGCCGCTGCCGGCCTCCTCCCGGTCCTAGATCTGAACTGGTCCAGCCCTGGGTCCAGCACCGTGTTGAAGTCCCCCCCCATTACCAACTTTCCCATCTCCAGGTCTGGGAATGCTCCCCAACATACGCTTCATAAAGTTCAAGTCATCCCAGTTCGGGGCATATACATTCACCAGCACCATTTCAGCACAACTATTGATGGGATGAAAAATACGTACTACGTTACCAACTTTAATTGTTCCAAACAAAAATGAACAAGTCAAAAATGGAGCATCTGAAGAACAAGCAAAATGTATTACGACAAAAATTTCAAACCACTATCTGCACTCAAAGAAGGTGATATTGTACGCATTCGTAATCCTGAAGATAGATGGATAGACATTGCAAAAGTACGCAATGAACTCACACCAAGATCATACATGATCAGAAGAGAATCTGGAAAGAGTTTTCATAGAAACAGAAGAGATCTATTGAAACCTAAACAACCTGCTACATTCACAGAATCAGCTACCACGTGTCAACAACTCATATTTCCTACAAATGATTTTCCAAAAGCTATATTGTCAAATGTACCAGACAATTCAAATAACAATGTTGTAACATTAAGAAGGTCTACAAGACGTAGGAAACCTCCAAATAGATTAAATCTGTAAATCTATAAATCTAACATTAGTTCTATCATTGTTGACATGCTGTATGATACTTTAAACAAGAAAATGTACAGCCATCCAACCTTGTATGGAAAAAACAAAAATGGAACATCTTTTTCTCAAAGAAAGGGGGATGTGACATTATACAAATATGCATGTGAAGAGTTAATGTTATGGTAAGCCTAGCCACTGGAGGAGACTAAGGGACAGTATTATAAATTGCACTGGCTTTTGGGCTTGGGGAGATTAGATTGGAGCTGAAGAAGACAGGATTCATGGTGTATTGCAGAGCTCGTTAAGATATAATATTTATAGTTAGTAGACAGAGATAGTGTGAGTGAATGTAGTTTAATTCTTACATGTATGTTTGCTATTTAGAATAAGTGTCGAACTCAAATTTAGTAGTGATAATAAAATTAGTTTAGTTCTTCAAAAGAGCTTTTTGTGTCTTTATGATCACTACGCCTTCCATCTTGGAAACGGCTCACAAAGATGACCACAGGGGTGGTCATTTTGGGTGGCCCAGGCTAGAGGGGAGCTTGGTGTCAGGGAGAGATCTGAGCTAGTCAGGGATGGTGGACCTTAATAGAGGGAGGGGGGGGGGGTGGGTGGTGGCGGTGTCAGTCAGAAACCCCCAGTGAACACAGTGACATAGAATATGCGGGGGCTGAATGGTCTGGTTAAATGGTCCCGGGTGTTGCACACCTAAAATGTTTGCGGATGGATGTGGGCTCCCTTCAGGAGACACATCTGTGGGTGAAGGGCTAAGAAAAGGTTGGGTGGGGAAGATTTTCCACTCAGGGTTTGACTCTAAGCCAAAGGGGGTTGCAAACCTGTTCAGTAAAAAGGCGATATTTGGGGAGAGCAGGTTAGTGCCGGACCCGGGAGGGAGGTTCGTGATGGTGAGTGAGATCTTGGCAGGGGCGCCAGTTATGTTACTAAATGTCTATGCGCCCAACTGGGGCAACGCGGACTTTGTTAAGAAAATGTTGGCGTCCATCCCGGACTTGGATTCACATCAGCAGATAATGGAGAGTGATATCAATTGTGTGTTAGACCCCAGGATGGATAGGTCAAGACCCAAGTCAATGGCCAGGTCGGGTATGATGAAGGAGCTGGGGGTATTTATAGACCAGATGGCAGGTGGACTTGTGGAGGTTTAGGCATCCGGGAGAGAGTGAGTTATCCTTCTTCTCCCATGTACATCGGGTGTACTCCCATATTGATTTTTTGTGATGGGGAACTCTCTACTCCCGGGGATTGTGGGGAGGGAATACGCAGCGATAGTGATTTCAGACCATGCACCACATTATGTGAATGTGAGTTTGAAACGGACTGAGCTTAGAGATCTGGGCGGAGGTTTGATTCAGCGCTCCTGGCAGGTAAGAAGTTCTGCGAGAAGGTGGCCCGGTGATAGAGGCCTATGTGGAGCTTAATCAGAACAGGGAGGTTTCAACCTCTACTTTTTGGGAGGCATTGAAGACAGTTGCCCAGGGTGAGGTTATATCTGACAATGCCCACAGGGACAAAGTTGAGAGGGTGGATAGACAAGGTTGGTTGATGCCACTGTGAAAGTGGATCGACGGTACTTGGTGGCCCGGACCAAGGAGCTGTTGACAGAACAGAAGTTGCAGGGGGACTTTGACCTGGTGATGACAGGGAAGGCAGTGGGTCAGCTTTGTCGCTTGAGGGGGTGCTTTATGAATATGGGGAGAAGGCAAGTCAGCTGCTAGCCCATCAGTTGAGGCAGCAGGCGGCTACAGGGGAGGTTGCGCAGGTGAGGGAACAGGGTTGGTGGTGATGCTGGAACAAATGAATGAAGCATCGAGGGTTGCTTTCTATCGGAGCCCTGCAGGAGGACGTGGAGATGGGGCATTTTGTAGACAAGTTGGTGTTCCGGACGTGGAAGGAGAGAAGGGGCAGGGATTGGAGGTGCAATGGGGATTACAGAAGATAATGGAATGCGGTGGGGAAGGTACCAGGGCTGGATGGCTTTCCGGTAGAATTTTATAAACAGTTTTTCGCAGAGATGGCGCCCCATCTCCTGGGGATTTCTAATGAGTCGCTGGCACGGGGGTTGCAACCGGCCACGCTGGCACAAGCATCGATTTCTTTGATCCCAACGAAGGATAAGGACCCGACAGCGTGTGGGTCTTACAGGCTCATCTCCCTGCTGAATATTGATGTGAAGTTGCTGGCTAAGGTGTTGGTGAGGCTGCTGGAAGGATGTGTGCCAGAGGTGGTTTACGAGGATCAGATGGGGTTTCTCAAGAGGCGACAGTTGTCAAGCAACATCAGGGGGTTTTCTTTTATTTATTTGTTTACGGGATGTGGGCGTCGCTGGCTGGGCCAGCAAAAATCCTGAAAGAAGTGAAGTTAGGTAAATTGGACAATGTGAATTCTCCCTCTGTACACCCGAACAGGCGCTGGAATGCGGCGACTGGGGGCTTTTCACAGTAACTTCATTGCAGTGTTAATGTAAGCCTACTTGTGACAATAAAGATTATTATTATTATACCACTATGCCACTGCCTCCGCTGTTGATTGTGGTGATGACCCCGTCAAGAGATAAAGCGCTGCAAGTTATTATATCAATGGACGCGGAGAAGGCTTTTGACTGGCTAGAATGGAGGTGCCTGTTTGAGATCTTGGGCGGTTTGGGTATGGGCCAACATTCATTTTGTGTGTGCAGTTGCTACATGCCGCCCCCGCGGCAAATGTGAGAATAAATACGATGAATCCGGGATACTTTGGACTGCATCGGGGTGTATAATAGTCAGCTGTCCCCGTTGTTGTTGTGTTGCCCATTGAGCCGTTGTCTATTGCGTTTCGGGTGTCAAGAGAGCAGAAGGGCAGTGTAAGGGCCGGTAGTGAACACAGGGTGTCATTGTATGCCGATGATTTGTTGTCACATGTTTCAAACCTGCTGGAGTGTATGGGGAAAATAGTGGACCTATGCGGGAAGTTTGGGGTCGTTTTTGGGTACAAAACTGAATGTGGCAAAAAGTGAGGTATTTTCGATAAATGTCCGGGGGAGGAGTGCGAATTTGGGCACCCTGCCATTTAAGCTGGCCAAGATAAGGTTTCTATATTTGGGTATTCAGGTGGCCCATGACTGGGCCAAAATGCTTAAGTGGAACGTGAGCAGTTTGATAGAGGGTGTTAAATGTGATTTGAAGAGGTGGGATGTCCTACCCCTGTCCTTGGCGGGGAGGGTACAGACCGTAAAAATGAACACTTGGCCAAGGTTTTTGTTTGTTTCCAGACCTTCCGATAATCCCTTCAAAGGCGTTCTTCTGGAGGGTGGATCAATTAATTTTGGAATTTGTGCGGGCAGGTGAGATGCCTAGAATCTGGAGGGCTTTTTTGCAGAGAGGGCGGTGGGTGGGGGGTAGGCGCTCCCAAATCTGCTGTATTACTATTGGGCGGCAAATGTGAAGGTGTGATGCTAGTGGGGGGAGTTGCAGTGGGTGCAGGTGGAGGAGGCCACCTGTGTGGGGGCATGGATGAGAGCCCTGACAACGGCTCCCCTCCTGTTTTCCCCAGGTAGGTATGCTAACTGTCCCGTTGTGGTGTCATCCCTCAAGATATGGAACCAGCTAAGGCAGCACTTCAATTTAGGGGGTATGTCGGTATTGGCCCAATATGTACCTGAAGTTGGGAAAGATTTTGGGCATCGATTTTCGAGACCATGTCTGAAATTGTGAGGGTGAAGATGATGCTGTGCCCTTTGATGGTGATTTTCGGTGTTTCAGAGCTGCTGGAACTGCTAGAGGGCAAGAGGGGTGATGTCATCATATACTTTATGGTGAAAAAGGAGGCCATTCGGCCCATTGAGTCTGCACTGGCTCTTGAAAAGAGCACCCTACCCAAGCCCTCACCTCCACCCTATCCCCGTAACCCCACTTTAACCTTTTTGGACCCTGGAGCTGTGAAGCAACTGTGCTAACCACTATGCTACCGTACTGCCCTGTAGGAGCAGGTGTGATGATTGAGGTAAACGAGAGATATGCAGGGTTTTTGTCAAAATGGGAGATCACCCCACCTTCATCACCTGATGTAGCCAAACCCATAACTATTTGAATGGACACAGGTGCTACACACACTCTCTTGCTGGGCGATGGATTTGTTTTCCCCTCCAGAAGGTTCAGTGAAAGCCATGGCCTTCTCCTCTCTGATTACCCGGCAGCGAATATAACTGGGTTGAAGGTTAGTCGTGCCACCGAAGGTACCGGCGTAGTTGGGGGACTTGGCGGAATTTGCACAATTGGAGAAGATTCGTTCTCGGAGGGGGGGGGAAGAGGGGTTCTACATAAGATGGAAGTTCTTTCTGTCTCTATTTGAGGATCTGTCGCCAGTGGGTAGCATGGGTGGGGGGGGGGGGGGGGGAGTTGATTGGGAAGGGTATGCTGGGGTTATTTAGTGGAGTAAAAGGAGAAAATGGCGAACTATTTGAAACCTGATGGTATTTGGTTGTTGATTGTTTGTATTATTGATTGTGTTTAGAATAAAGTGTATATAAATGGGGCTGGTTTAGCACAGTGGGCTAAACAGCTGGCTTGTAATGCCAGCAGCGCGGGTTCAATTCCTGTTCCGGCCTCCACGAACAGGTGCCGGAATGTGGCAGCTAGGGGCTTTTCACAGTAACTTCATTGAAGCCAACTTGTGACAATATGTGATTTTTATTATTATTATAAGAGAAATATGCAGCTATCCTGGCAAGAGGGAGAGACACTCACATCTTCTTCTCTGAGCATCCAGCACCAGACTATCATTTCCTTGGTTCTCTGAAAACCATCCCACTTGGATAGGACCAACTCACTGCCTGTTGCCAGGCAGGATATGACTTTTTGGCCAGTTCATTGGCCACGAGCCAACCAATCGAATCGAGTCCCTCCGAGCTCTTGGGTGCCAAGAAGTCTGAGTTCTGCTGTTCGAAAGCTAGCACAGTGTACTATATTGTAACTTTTGAATCCCTCACTTCCTCTGCTCGCCTTAAAGGTATATGTCCATTAAACATCCATGGATCAAAAATGATAACGACGAAATAAACAAAAAGCGAAATAAGGGAGGTAACAGGAAGGGGGCTTACATACCTCCCTCCCTTGTTTGCAATATACAAGCAGCTTTGTTTCCTAAAAGTCATCTTGCAAATTTGTTGGATGAATCGCTGCACGTTCTCCATTACCCATCTGAAGTTTATCAGCAATAGATACCTTGTCCGCTGAAACGCAGCTGGCCAGAGTTTTCCAAATTTTCACACATCCTGCATTGGTATCTCATGTGTTATCTGCAGTAATTCCCTACGATATTATGATATTTGGGCAGTACTACTACCTGATGAACAACCGTCCATTCCTCATCAGCTAGTCTATGAGGATATCTCCACTTCCTCATCAGAACTCCGTTTCTAATGTGATAGTCCACTGGAATGCCCTCAGCCTCAACATCTTTGAGACGTGACTGTGTTAATCTATGTATCGCTGGATCTACTTCCTGGGCCTCAATTAAAGAAGGCCTACAAACACTCCATCACAATAATACTCATTCTCAAGGATAGTTTCAGCTACTCAACCATCTGATTGTGCCATGTCTTTAATCTCTGGTGGTGAACTTTGTTCAGCCATTGCCCTGGTCACCACATACAATGGAAACATTTTTGGAAATTGTTCCTGTAATTGTCCTGTCTCCTTATCTTCCCTCGTACTCACTGGAATCATGGGTGAAGCTACAACCTTCACTCCTGACAAATCATTCCCCAAAATTTAGTCTACTCTGTCCAGTAGTAACTTCTTAACCACTCCGACAACTATTGGACCTAATACTAAATCACACTCCGATTGTACTTTATACAGTGGAACTGGGATCTCAGTCCCCCCCAGCCCCATTTTTCGGCGCAGCACGACCCCGCCGGCAGCGGGATTCTTCATTTGCATAGACGGTCAATAGGGTTTCCCATTGTGGATCACCCCACGCCATCGGGAAAAATGCGGGCATGGGTGTGCTGCCGGCGGGATGGAGGATCCCGCCGATGGAGAATCCCACAAATAATCTCCACACATCCCGTCCACTACTCCCTTAGCTTTCATTGAACTCTCTGGAGGGAAAAACAAATCCCTCTCCAGCAAGAGAGTTTGCGTAGCACCTGTGTCCATTAAAATAGTTGTGTGTTTGGCTACATCAGGTGATGAAGATGGAGTGGTTCTCCATTCAGACAAAAACCCTGTATATCTCTCATTTATCTCATTAATCACACCTGTTCCCACAGCCGTGTTTACCTCAGGGGCGGGATTCTCCGAGCCTCCGTGCGAAATCGCGATCGGTGCGGGGGCGGAGAATGGGCGTCGATGCCAAAATCTGGTCTACATGGCGCGGGTAGGGGGCCATTGACAGAGGCCCCCACGGCGATTCTCCAAGTGTAACTGGCCGAGCTCCCGACGGCGTGGTACTCTCATGGTCCCAACTTTCGGGAACTCGGCGTGGCGGCTACAGACTCAGTCCGTGGCCGCCCTGGTGGGGGGTGGCGGGATCCTTCACTGGGGGAGGGCCTCACAGATGGTCAGGCTATCAATTGGGGGCCACTGATCCGTGGGCGCGCGTGATCTCGGGGGGAGGGGGCTATTTTTTTGGTGCTGGTCCGTGGTGTGGGTCCGCCATGTCGCGCGGGTCTGCCGCCGCAGGTCGCCGCGGGTGCATACGCAGACCCCTGACCAGAAGTGCAGGGCCCCATATCGGCAGCCGGAGCTGCGACGACTACTCCGGGGCCCTGCTAGCCCCCTTCAGGTAGGAGAATCACCCTGGACTTTCTTCAGGAAACTCCAGAGTGATTCTCCCGCGTTTTCACGCTGGAGTGGGGACATAGCCCCATTATTGGAGAATCCCGTCTCCTAAGTCCAGTTAGAGCTACTGCCTGCCGTGTACTATTCTCCACTTTTGTTCTATTTTCAGCATCCTCCTGTGAACTCCAACAAGTCCCATAGGCTTTCCTCACAACTTCCAATATGCTGAACATATCCCATTGGACTACAATGGTAAAATGTAGGCCTTCGAATATCACCTTCGCCCTCAGTACCTTCCTCCTGGTCTGAGGAGGAGATCTTGGAGAATTCTCAGCTGTCCATTCCTTACCTTGGCTACCTGCCTTCCTTTCACACTGCCATTTCCTACCCTTTTCATAATTATAGCGGCGCCAGAACAAATGTTTAAATTTATGGATCAGCTCATAATCGTCAGCTATTATTGCTGCTATTTGCATGGTCTTCACCCTTTGGGTTCAGCATGGGTTCTTATCACAGAAGATAGTGAATTCTTAAATTCTTCTAAGAGAATCGCCTCTCTCAATGCCTCACAGGTAGTCTCAACTCCCAATGCTCTTATCCCCCTATTAACATTTTTCTGAGTAACCCTTTCGAATTTTCCATATGTCTGTCCCGGATGTCTCCTTAAATTCCTAAACATTTGCCTATATGCCTCGGGAATCAATACATATGCAAACAGAATAGTCTTTTTTACCTCGTCATAGAATCATAGAATTTACAGTGCAGAGGAGGCCATTTGGCCCATCGGGTCTGCACCAGCTCTTGGAAAGAGCATCCTGCCCAAGCCCACACCTCCACCCTATCCTTGTAACCCCACTTCAACCTTTTTGGAAACTAAGGGCAATTTAACATGGCCAATCCACCTAATCTTTGGACTGTGGGAGGAAATCGAAGCACCCGGAGGAAACCCATGCAGACACGGAGAGAATGTGCAGACTCCGCACAGACAGTGACCCAAGCTGGAAATCGAACCTGGGACCCTGGAGCTGTGAAGCAACTGTGCTAACCACTGTGCTGCCATGTTGCCCATAATTCTTAGACACCCCTCCACTGACAGGGAAGTATAAACTTCCTGTGCCCGCCCCGTCAATTTACTTTTAATGGGTAATGTCCACTTTTCTTTCGGCCACTCCATTTGGGTTGCTGGTTTCTCAAATGCCCGAAAGGAAATTACCACTTCCCTTTCTTCAAATTTTCGGGGGCTGTATAAACTTAAATATATCGCAACTGGGTTACGGTCTGGGATTAAGCTCCCCTCTAGCACCTGGCAGCTCCCGTTTAATTTCCCGTGCATTAAGCTGGAATTCTCTCTGTAATTTTTTTGCACCCCCTACACACAAGACAGACAAACAAACACAGAAGGGAAAATAGGGGTGTAAAAATAATAATGAAAGTAAAAAGGATAAGAGTCTTTGTTTCAGATGGTTGTCTTCTATCACACCTTCCTCAGTTTAAGCTTTGAGTTTGAGGTTTCTGCTTTCAGTCTGGAATGGGTTTTACTGTAGATTCATTGGGTTCTCAGTAGGTTCAGTCAAACAGTAGCTGTGCAGCTTTTCTGGAGAAAGAGATAGAGAGACTCGCAGCATCTTCTCTGAGCATCAAGGACCCAATGTCTTTCCCTTGGTTCTCTGAAAACCATCCCACTTGGCTACGACCCAATCGCCGCCTGTTACTGAGCAGAATACGTCCTTTTGGCCAATTCATTGGCCACCAGCCAAACAATCGAACCGAGTTCCTCTGGTCTCTCGGGTACCATAAAGTCTGAGATCTGCTGTTCGAAAGCTGGCACCGTGTACTATTTTGTGACTTTTGAATTCCTCTGCTCGATGTAAAGGTATATGTCCATTAAACATCCATGGATAAAATAATAATAGCAAAACAAAAGAAATGGGAATTAAGAGAATCAACAGGAAGAAATCTTTTTAAAAATGTAATGCAAACGCAGCTGGAATTATTGGCCTCTGGCCTTTTAAAAATCAAGAGCATTAAATTGCAACACTTATTGCCTGAAATGGCACACAGTTTGTGTAGCTGGTCAGCAACCATGACAGTGAATAGTGCGGTGTGGGGATGAGGGTTTCAGTGGTTCCTGGGCTGTGGTAAGAGCAGAAATGGAGATTGGTTCAATTTCTGGTGAAGGGCGAACAGGATCAAAAACTCAGCTTAGGGTCAAACATGATGTAAACCCCCGGACACCTGAGGGGTGTCTAAGAATTATGGGCAGCACAGTAGCAGAGTGGTTAGCGCAGTTGTTTCCAGCCTGAGACAGTGGTCAGAAAGGACGATGGATTTGCTAACGAATGTGTGGACTTAGTGGTGGAGGCAGAAGATGATGACATTGGTCTTTCCATTGTTCATCCAAAGGCAGAGATCAGATAGTCTTGCATTACAGAGAAAGGGAGTTGGTGGCAAGGTTTAGCTGCCTGTGATTAGGGGTTATGTGGAAGCTGAGCCCATGATGTTATTAAAGGGTATTGGGTGGAATTATCCGGTAGTTGCGTAGTCCAGCCTGTGTGTTTCCCTTGGGCGGGGGGTGTTTTCAATGGGAAATCCCACTGCCAGCAAACGGTGCGCCATTGAGAAATATGCGGCTGGGGGATGTGGGTTTGAAAAGAAGCAGTTGTTGAAAATGAATTTTTTGTATTCGTTCCCAGGATGACAGGATCATTGTCATCACACAGTGACAGTGGCGGTAGTGTGTAACATATACAAGATGCACTGCAGCAACTCACCAAGGTCGTTTGACAGCACCTTCCAAACTTGCAACCTCTACCGTCTAAGTGGACAAGGGAAGCAGATACATGGAAACATCACCACCCACATGTTCCCCGCCAGGTCACATGTCATCCTGATCTGCATCTATTTCGCTGTTCCTCCACTGTCGCTGGGTCAACATCCTGGACCTCCCTCTCCTGCAGCATTGTGAGTGCACTTACTCAACATAGACTGCAGGGGCTCAAGACAAGTGGAGAATGTGCAAACGCCACACAGGCAGTCACCCAAGGTCGGAATCAAACCTAGGTCCCTGATGCTGTGAGGCAGCAGTGCTAACGACTGTGCCACTACCCCCCCCCCCTACTTTTTTTGTTTTCTTCAGTCTCTTTACAGGGCAGCATGGTAGCACAGTGGTTAGCACTGTTGTTTCACAGCTCCAGGGTCCCAGGTTCGATTCCCGGCTTGGGTCACTGTCTGTGCGGAGTCTGCATCTTCTCCCTGTGTATCTGTGGGTTTCTTCCAGGTGCTCCGGTTTCCTCCCACAGTCCAAAGATGTGCCGGTTAGTGAATTGGCCATGCTAAATTGCCCTTAGTATTCAAAAAGGTTAGGTGGGGTTACTTGGTTATGGGGATCGGGAGACTGTGCGAAGTCTGCACGTTCTTCCCATGTCTGCGTGGGTTTCCTCCAGGTGCTCCGGTTTCCTCCCACAGTCCAAAGATGTGCAGGTTAGGTGGATTGGCCATGCTAAATTGTCCCTTAGGGCAGGGGATTGGGCCAAGGTAGGGTGGTCCTTTGAAGTGTCGGTGCAACTCAATGGGCCGAATGGCCTCTTTCTGCAAAAGGTTAGGTTGGGTTACTGGGTTGTGGGGATAGGGTGGAGGTGTGGGCTTGGGTAGGGTGCTCTTTCCAAGGGTCGTTGCAGACGCGAATGACCAACTTCTGCAATGTAAATTCTATTCTATTCTATTTGTCATTCATCACTTATACTTTTGAGCTTGTGGCCAACTGAAGAATCATTCTGATTACTTTTGTTTTTCAGACAAATGTGCACAATGTCACCCATGAAGACCTGTTTTTGAAGAAACTCAGGAATGCTGGAATTGTCAAATATCTCACTTAACATCATTTTTGAGACGTTAAAGTCCTTCCTTTTGATTTTCCTATGAACTTTTATTTTATTTTTTTATTTTTGGGACTGTGGTTCCATAATTAGAATGTGCCTTTAAGTAGGGGACTCAAGCTGAAAAAGCCTGCTGATAAGGACCATGTATTCCAGGTTTTATATTTTGGAGAAGATCAAAATGCTCGTTGTGCCAGGTGAATTTTAAGAACTAACTTTGGAGGAAGCCGGCTCGATTGACTGGATGGCCACCTGTGGGTTGGCCAAGGACAGTGTTCTGGTGGACAAGTCAGTGATTGATTCCTGAGTAATGCTTCTAATAGAGCTGGGCAGAAGTGATAAGATTTTGAAAGGATACGCAAAATCTCTCTCTCTCTCCCCCCCTCTCTCTCTCTCTCTCTGCTGAAGTAAAGAACTGCTTTATTGTTCTAAAACCAGTGAGTGCCTGGCACGTCTTTCCTTTATATGATCTTGAATCTCCAGAGGAAGGAGACAGCCTTGAGAAGTCCACCTCAAGCCTGGAAACAAGAAACATTGAAGCAAAAGCTTGAACTCCTGAAAGACATTAACTGGAAGCCATCCTAGTGCATCAGCACTCTTTATCCTTTTTAAAATTGTTACCTTCTTCCCTGTCCATCAGTCTTACCCTCTATGTTGTCTGTCTGTCTGTGGGTGTAGAGTGGGGTGAGTTGGAAAGGGGTATTAAATAGTCAGTTTAATTATATTACTGTTTAATAATAAAAAGGTTATTTGTATTAAATTTACAAACCTGCCCATTATTGGGTTGAGCCAAGGTCCTCAGGTATTTTAAAATAACATCTAATTTCACGTGTATTGTAATTTCGGGTCAAGTGGGACTGGAACTGACTGCGCACTAGCCCAGGGGTTGTGACAGAGATTGTTTGCTTTCACCAAAGCTGCCAAGAATTTTGACTTTGCCTGTATCTATACCTTTCCCTTTCTCTCTAACACACTCAGCACTCTGTGTCTATTGTTCCCACTTTACTCATCCCTGTTTCTCTCTGGAAGGACCTGGATTTTGTGTTATGATGAATGTGAGAAGTTGGTATATATTTAGTGTATTTTATACCTGTTGCAGGTGTAAAATTAAATAATCTAGGTTAACATTTCCACTCTATGGCTGCAGCAATTAAGACGTCATAAAAGTGAGATTATCATTCATTACAACCATGTATGTGTTTACAAAGAGTGGCTGAATGGAATTTTGTTCTGATTGCTGGAGATTCCCTGGAGAATAGATAATTTGAGACAATTTTTGTTTAGACTTCGGTAAGCAGATCACCGTATCTGAATGGGATAAAGATGATGTACTTAATGGGAGGAGATAGGTCTGTAGTAGCAAGTTTAGTTTTTGTTCTGCTGGGAGTTTTGTGCTAAGCAGCAGCATTTGCCAAAGGCTGTCAGGTTAAGCAATAGTCTGACAGAGATCCAAGATCTGTAGGCTGTTGCATGACAAGATCTCTCTCTCCAAGCAGAGATAGATAAAGTATCAGTTGAAAGTTTTTCGTCTTGCTCGAAAAAGAAGCAGCAAGTTGGGTGGCGGCCCAGGGAGTGCTCAAAGCGTAGGTGGAAGACCAAGATCTCGCCACCAGAATCTTAGGATTGTCAGATAACCGGAGGGCATGGAAGGCAGAAACCCAACAGCGTACGTGGCGCTGTTGCGGGGAAGCTGGTCAGAGGAGAAAACTTCCCCAAGCCCCCAGAAGTAGACAGGGCCCACAGGTCATTCCGTCAAAGGCCCAAAACAGGAGTACCATCGAGGATGACCATCGCTAAGTTCCACAGATTCCAAGATGAGGAGCGAATCCTGAGAATCTTGAACAGGGTGAGGACCATGTGGTCCTGCAAGTGGGAAGGACACATGATCAGAATTTACCAGGACAAAGGGGCCGATCTAACCAAGCACCAAGCACCTTATTGAGTAAGGAAGCCCTATTCAAGAGTAAGGTATGGTTTGGATGCTGTGCCCAGCAAAACTTTGAGTGACATACCACAACAAAGAACATTATTTCAACATGCTGGGGGAAGTAAACAGCTTTGTCCAGAAAAATGGGCGAGGAGAGCAGCAGTGATGGACACATACATCACATGAACAATGTACCTGCTCTAGTTTTCCTCTAGCAGTCTAAATTTTGTTTTCTGTTTCTAAAAATGTATTTATCTCTTGCATTTTTGTCGTTCTATGTAAAGAACGCCTGTATGTCCTCAAAGGTTGGGGAGAGGATAGAGAGACTCCAAGCTGAGTGGAGGGGGGTAAAGAAAATGGGCATAGCGTAGGAAGGAATGCTTCCGGGGGAGAGCCACCATAATAGCACACATGCTGGTATATGGAAGTAAGAGAAGGGAGGGGGTAGGGGGGGGGGGCATGGCGCAGCTATCAAAAGGGAGGCAGCGCCTGGCAGGAGGGGAGGCATGGAGGAGGGTGGGGGTGGGGAGGTAGGGGGGATTGGGGAACAGGTGGGGGGAGGGGAGAAGGCTGGGTACAACAGGTCGCACATGGAGGCGACTGGAACAAAGAAGGTTACGGTGGCCATCTTGGATGGCTCCCCAGAGTGTATGGTCTCTCCCACGAGATAAGTTATGGCTGACCCTGTAGGAGGGGGTTATAAAAGCCCCCATCAAGGTAGGCACCTGGTACACCAGGAGACTCAACGGACTGGTAAAAATATCCAGAATCTTCACCAATCTGAAAAGCCTCAGAACCAACATTGTTTTTCTTCTTCTCTGAAGTTGATAAAATAAATTCCCACATTGACTTCTATGTAGTTGGGAAATCGGTGCTTCCATGGGTAGTAGGAGTGGAATATTCCGCAATAGTAGTCTCTGACCACGCACCACACTACGTGGATGTGAGGTTGGAGACGGGCCGGGCCCAGCACCCCCCTGGAAACAGCACTCCTCACCAACGAGGCGTTCTGTGAGAGAGCGTCACAAGCCATCGATGGAAATGTCTCCTGCAACCAGAATGGGGAGGTCTCGCCCTCCACATTCCTGGAAACTCTGAAAGCAGTGATAAGGGCACTCAGGGACATGAAGGAGAGGGTAGCTAGGCAAGGACTGATCGACCTGTAGTGGAGGTGGATCAGCGGTACTCCACAGCCCCAACCGTGGAACTACTGGCATAGATGAAGAAATTACAAATGGAATTTGACCTGCTCTCCACTAGGAAAGCAGTGCAGCAACTCCACCAGTCACTTGGGACATTCGATGAGCATGGAGACAAGGCCAGCCATCTGTTGGCTCACCAGCTGAAGAAGCAGGCAGCCACAAGGGGGATAGTGCAGGTGAAAGATAAAACGGCAGGAGACACGGAGCTGGAATAGGCCAATGAGGCCTTCTCAATTTACTACCACAATCTGTACACCTCCGAGCATCCAGATGGGCATGTAAAGATCAGACAGTTTCTTGACGGACCGGAGTGCCAGTTGTGGGGTAGGGACAAAAGCAGGGACTGGACGGACCTCGAGAACTGGGAGAAATCGTGGAGAGCATTAACGCCATGCAGGCGGGGAAGGAACCAGGTCCAAACGTATTCGCTTTGGACTTTTACAAAATGTTTGTGGCAGCACTGGAACCTGCACCTTCAGGAGCTAGTTCAACGACTCGCTATCAAGGGGGACACTGCTGCCCACGCTGGTACAGGCCTCGATAATACTGCTCCCTATAAAAGACCCAACGGCATCAGTGTTCACTCCTGTACACTGACACCAAAGTCCTGCCGAAGACCCTGGCAAGGTGACTGGAGAGTTGTGTGCCAGAGGTAGTTGCAGAAGATCAGTTGGGCTTTATCAAGGGCAGATAATTAATGGCGAACATCAGACGCTTGCTGAACGTAATCATCACCGCACCCGGGAAGGAGACACGGGAAGGGTGGCACGGTAGCACAACGGTTAGCACTGTTGCTTCACAATGCCAGGGACCTGGGTTTGATTGCTGGCTGGGTCATTGGCTGTGCAGAGTCTGCACGTACTCCCTGTGTCAGCGTGGCTTTCCGCCGGGTGCTCCGGTTTCCTCCCACAAGTCCCAAAAGATGTGGGACAGGATTCTCCGTTCCCCGATGGCGATTTTGTAATCGGCGATCGGCCGGGGAATCCCTTCTGACACCAAAATCGTGGTCGGCGCCTGTTTGACGCAGGTTTTGTATGCTTCGCCCGCTCCAAAACAGCGTAATCGCAGTGCATGATCCACGCCATTGGGATGGAGCGCGACACCTGATGATCCGCCCCCGATGGGCCGGGTTCCCGACCGTGCGGTTGACGTGTGGTCTCAGCCATGCGGGAACCCGACGTGGAGGCTGCGGACTATGTCCATCACTGCCACAGTTGGGTGGGAGGCGTACTACTGCCCTGGGGGGCTTCCGCGAGGGCTGGGGGGACTGGTTTGGGGTGGCAAGGGAGTGACCAGCGGGGGAATATCTGGCAGGTCGGGTCCACGCATGGCCGGCGACATGTTTTACGGCGGGTACCTGAACAGGCGCCGGAGTGTGACGACTAGGGGATTTTCACTGTAACTTCATTGCAGTGTTGATCTCCCTGGATGCAGAGAAGGCCTTTGACAGAGTCAAATGCAGGTACCTCATGGAAGTACTGGAGTGGTTTGGGTTTGGGCCAGGGTTCACTTCACGGGCGATGCTGTTGTTCAGCGTTCCCATGCCGAGCCTATGGATGAGCACCACCAGCTCTGGCTGCACAGAGGCATGAGGCAGGGATGCTCTTTGTCCCCACAGCTATTTGTGCAATTGAGCCACTGCCATCGCTCTCCGATCAGCGAAGGGTTGGAGAGGCATCCGCAGGGGAGACAGAGAGCACAGAGTCTCACTCTACGCGAATGACGTGCTCCTCTACTTCTCGAACGCCAAGCCAGCATAGAGGAATAATGGAACTCCTGAGGGAGTTTGGAGCCTCCTCGGGTTACAAACTCAACCTGAACAAGAGCGAGATATTCTCCGTGAACCTACAGGCGGGATTCAGAGCCTGGAAACTGAACATTCGAGCTGGCCCAGACCAAATTCCGATACTTGTGGATCCAAATAGCCCACGACTGGACATGAATACGTGGAAGAGCAAGGCATAGAGATGGGGGGAGGACTCTGGAGCGAAGCACTTCACAGGGCAAACTCCACCCCCTCATGCGCAGAGCTTAGCCGCATGCAGCTGAAAGTAGTGCACTTGACAAGAACGCACCTGAGTGGATTCTTTCCGCAGGTGGAGGACAAATTTGAACAGTGCCAAGGAGGCCTGGGCAACTACATACACATGTTCTGGTCTTGCCCTAGACTGACTGGGTTCTTGACTGCCTTTTTGAGACCATGTCAAGGGTTGTGGGAGAGCGGTTGGAGCCTTGCTAACTAGTGGCAGGCTTGGGCATTTCGGAAGAGCCAGAAGTATTCAAAGGGTGAGGAACTCAGGGCTTTTCACAGTAACTTCATTGAAGCCTACTTGTGACAATAAGTGATTATTATTATTAGATGTCTTAACCTTTGTCTCCCTGATATCCTGCTGGAGACTCCTGCTTGGCTGGAGATCCACTGCGCCACTCAAGGCTGTGGACTGGCCGTCTGACTTAGCAGAATTCCTCAAACTGGAAAGAATAAAATTCTCCATTCAAGGATCAGAGGAAGGCTTCCACAATACGTGGAAGCAATTCACCAGCCTGTCCCAAGACCTGTTCATAACCAGCAACCAATGGGCAGAAGGGGGAGAAAACCAGAACTGGTGCTACCAATGGAACAAAAAGAAGGGGGTGTGGGGGTAAGGCGCGGGGTGGGCAGGAGAAGAGGAGGGGGGGAGAGAACACAAAAGCACAATGGTTAATACTGTTGCTTCACAGCTCCAGGGTTCCAGCTTCGATTCCCGGCTTGGGTCACTGTCTGTTTGGATACTGCACGTTCTCCCTGTGTCTGCGTGGGTTTCCACCGGATGCTCTGGTTTCCTCCCACAAGGCATGATGTTAGTTAATTTGAGCATTCTGAATTCTCCCTCTGTGTACCTGAACAGGCGCCGGAATGTGGTGACTAGGGGCTTTTCACAGTAACTTTGTTGCAGTGTTAATGTAGGCCTACTTGTGACAATAAATATTATTAAATTAACAGCCAGAACGTAGGAAAGCAAGATAGACTAAATAGCAGTGAAGCACGAAGGTATGACCTTGCCAACAGTATGCCCAGGTCGCACCTAAAACACCCCTGATGTGTTCTAACACCAGGAGACAATGCACACAGCATAAGAATGCCACGGAGAGAGTGGCCAAAATAAGGGGACCCCATAACCAGGGCCCCAAGAATAATTTCTACATATTTATATATAGTCATTTTGTGAAGATCTCTTTGTCACTGTTTTATGTTCCCTGCAATGTAAGTAGAAAATACAAACCAATACAAACAAAAAAAAGAATTGTTTAACTGCCAATTGTAAATTATTTTCTGTGAAGTTAATGTAGTTTAATCCTGTGCTAATAATAACGTTTGTTTTAATATAACATATAACTATTGGCCAGCGGAATCACTCCTGGAGCAGAGTATCCTTTTCTCACAGTTTTACAAATTGAAAAAAAAAGTGTTTGTCATTCTTGTCCAGTATCCTAACAAATGTTAAGGTCTGATCCAGGATCTTAGCACTTGTGATGAATGGTTACTGCCTTATCATCATGTAAGGTGATGTCCCCTTTAAGACCGGCCTTGGAACCCTGGGGACTCCGCCTCTGGCTCCGCCCATCTGGGAGCCATACATAAAGGCTTGCCTCATGGTCTGTGTAACAGTCAGCTCTCGTCTCTCGCTGTAGTATAGTTATTAGTCTAATAAAGCCTTCTTTACAGTTTAATCTCTAAGCGTCATTATTGAGGGTACCTCAATTTATTAGACTAAACTAGATTCAGGATTGACGCAGGCCTAAAACCAGAGAAGCTCAATCTGGAAGCACGAACGCCGGAGGCAAAGGACATTTTTAAATACTGGCTGCGGTGCTTCAAGGCCTACCTGGACTCCGCAGAGATTCCCATCCTAGGGCCACGCAAGCTGCATCTACTCCACACCCGGGTGAGTCACAGAATCTCCGCCACGCTCGAAAAGGCGACGACTTATGAGGAAGCGATTGAGTTGCTCCGCAAGCGGTTTGTCAAACCCGTCAATGAGGTGCACGCCCGGCATCTGCTCTCTACCTGCCGGCAGCGCTCGGGGGAATCGCTCGACGAGTTTGTTGAAAAACTCACCGCGCTTGCCAGGGACTGTGTGCATCAGGATGTGACAGGGGAAGTCCATATGAACCTGCACATCAGGGATGCTTTCGTGTCCGGCATCCGCTCGACCTACATCTGGCAGCGGCTGTTCGAAAACGGGGCAAAAGACCTCCAGGAGACGCTAACGCTCGCCTCCTCGCTGGAGGTGGCCCGACATAACTTGGGTACGTACCCCGCGGACTCTGTCAGCCACCCCCGGACTTCCTCAGACTCAACCGTATTACAGGCCTGGGCCACGCGGCGACCCGCTCACCATGGGGGCACACCATGCTACTTCTGCAGGCAGGGCCAGCACCCACGCCCACGCTGCCCAGCCCGCTCCTCAATCTGCAGCGACTGCGGGAAGAAAGGGCACTTTGCGAGGGTCTGCCTGGCCAGATCCAGGGGCCAGAAAAACAAAGAACAGCTGGCCCGAAAATCAGGCTCTCAGGCCTGCAGGCCTCGCAATGCTGCTGCGCACCGACCCGATACGCCCTCTTCTGACGCGTCATCAGCCTCGTGCGAATCATGGGAGCGGCCATATGGTCGGCGGCCATCTTCTCGACCCGACACATGCGACCGACGGCAGCGGCCATTTTACGAGTCCGACTCGGCTGACGACTCCGACTACCCGCGACTGGGTGCGATCACCCTCGATCAAACTCGGCCAAAACACCTGCAGAACTCCATGATAAAGGTCCAGGTCAACGGGCACGACACTGCATGCCTCTTCGACTCCGGGAGCACGGAGAGCTTTATCCACCCTGAAACGGTAAGGCGCTGCTCCCTACGCACCCATCCCGCATCCCAAACCATAGCCCTCGCATCTGGGTCCCACTCGGTACAAATCACGGGGTACTGTATTGCGGATCTCTCGATCCAGGGTGCCAAATACACCCGTTTCAAATTTTATATCCTCCCTCACCTCTGTCCCCCCCTGCTGCTCGGACTGGATTTCCAGTGCAGCCACTGAAGCCTGACACTGAAGTTCGGCGGACCCTTGCCCCCCCTCACGGTGTGCTGCCTTGCGACACTGAAAGTCGCACCCCCCTTGCTATTCGCTAACCTCACTGTAAACCCGTCGCCACCAGGAGCCGGCGCTACAGTGCCCAAGATATGGCTTTTATCAAGTCAGAGGTCCAGCGTTTACTAGGAGAGGGGGTCAACGAGGCTAGCAACAGCCCTTGGAGAGCGCAAGTGGTGGTAGTCCGGACCGGGGAGAAGAAACGGATGGTCGTGGATTATAGCCAGACCATAAACCGATTCACGCAGCTTGATGCGTACCCCCTTCCTCGCATCGCGGAAATGGTAAATCGGATCGCCCAATACCGAGTCTTTTCCACGGTCGACCTCAAATCTGCCTACCATCAGCTCCCCATCCGACCAAAAGACCGCCCCTATACTGCCTTCAAAGCAGCCGGCCGGCTCTTCCACTTCCTCAGGGTCCCCTTTGGTGTCACAAATGGGGTCTCCGTCTTTCAAAGGGCGATGGACCAAATGGTGGACCAGTACGGTTTCCGGGCTACATACCCGTACCTGGACAATGTCACCATCTGCGGCCATGATCAGCAGGACCATGACGCTACCCTCAAAAAGTTCCTCCAGACCGCCCGAGCCCTTAACCTGACCTATAACGAGGGCAAATGCTTTTTCCACACCACCCGGCTGGCCATCCTCGGCTATGTCGTGGAAGACGGGGTCCTAGGTCCCGACCCCAACCGCATGCGCCCCCTTAAGGAACTCCCTCTCCCCCGCAGCCTCAAGTCCCTCAAACGGTGCTTGGGGCTTTTTTCCTATTACGCCCAGTGGGTCCCCAAGTATGCGGACAAAGCCCACCCACTCCTAAAGACCACCACTTTTCCCCTCTCGGCTGAGGCTCAATTGGCCATCAACCGCATCAAGGCTGACATCATCAAGGCCGCCATTTTCTCGGCGGACGAAACCATCCCTTTCCAGGTAGAGAGCGATGCATCAGTCATCGCGCTGGCTGCTACCCTCAGTCAAGGAGGCAGACCAGTAGCGTTCTTCTCCCGAACCCTCACCGCCTCCGAGGTTCGACACTCTGCAGTCGAAAAGGAGGCACAAGCCATTGTGGAGGCTGTGCGGTGCTGGAGACAATACCTCACCGGTAGGAGGTTTAACCTCGTCACCAACCAACGGTCGGTCGCCTATATGTTCGATAACATGCAACGGGGCAAAATAAAAAACGATAAAATTTTGAGGCGGAGGATCGAACTCTCCACCTACTCGTACGATATCAAGTATCGTCCAGGGGAGCTCAACGAGCCCCCAGATGCCCTGTCCCGCGGCACATGCGCCAATGCGCAGGAGGACCGCCTGCAAGCCATCCACAACGACCTCTGCCACCCGGGGGTTACCCGGCTCGTCCATTTCATCAAGTCCCGCAACCTACCTTACTCAACCAAGGAGGCCAAGGCCATGGTCAGGACCTGCCAAGTCTGTGCGGAGTGCAAACCGCACTTCTATCGGCCAGACAAGGTTCGGCTCGTGAAGGCCTCAGGCCCCTTTGAGCGACTGAGCGTGGACTTCAAGGGGCCCCTCCCATCCACCAACCGTTATGCCTATTTCCTCACCGTGATCGATGGGTTCTCCCGTTTCCCATTCGCCATTCCCTGCACCGACATGACCTGAGCCACGGTGATTAAGGCACTGCACAGCATCTTCACCCTGTTCGGTTTCCCTGCTTATATCCACAGCGACTGGGGTACATCGTTCATGAGCGATGAACTGCGTCAGTATCTGCTCAGCAAAGGCATCGCCTCGAGCAGAACGACCAGTTATAACCCACGGGGAAACGGGCAGGTGGAGAGGGAGAACGCGACCGTGTGGAAGGCTGTCCTTCTGACCCTGCGGTCGAGAAATCTCCCAACCACCCGCTGGCAGGAGGTCCTACCCGATGCCCTACACTCCATTAGGTCACTCCTCTGCACGGCCACGAATGAGACCCCTCACGACCGATTGTTTCTCTTCCCCAGGAAGTCTACCTCCGGGGTCTCGCTTCCACCTTGGCTGATGGCTCCGGGACCTGTTCTTCTCCGGAGGCACGCGAGAAGCCATAAAACGGACCCCCTAGTTGAAAAGGTCCGACTGCTCCACGCCAACCCCAGTTACGCCTACGTGGAGTACTCCGACGGCAGGCAAGATACGGCTTCCCTCCGGGATCTGGCACCCGCTGGATCCTCCACCACAGACGCCCCTTCCCGCGCTGTGCCCCTACAGGACCCTTCGGCCCCTACAACACACCCCCTTCCGGCCCTACCACCCATTGGTGAGCTCCTACCCTTTACACACCCCGCCGGCGCCGGCTCCGCTACCCCTGGCCCTGCCTAGTTCCTCTGCCTCGACCCGGACCGAAGCTCCGACCGCTGTGCTCCCGGATGTGCCCTCAACCGGGACGTCTGTGCCCGCCGCACCACCACCTGAATTGAGGAGGTCGAGGAGGACGATCTGGCCACCGAGACGGATGGACCTATGATGGCACTTCACCCCCGCTGGACTCCTTTTTAAACAGGGGGTGAATGTGATGAACGGTTACTGCCTTATCATCATGTAAGGTGATGTCCCCTTTAAGACCGGGCTTGGAACCCTGGGGACTCCGCCTCTGGCTCCGCCCATCTGGGTGCCATACATAAAGGCCTGCCTCATGGTCTGTGTAACAGTCAGCTCTCGTCTCTAGCTGTAGTATAGTTATTCGTCTAATAAAGCCTTCTTTACAGTTTAATCTCTGAGCGTCATTATTGAGGGTACCTCAGCACTGCTACCTCTTTCCAGTGAAGTAAAATGGAGGAATGCTAGTAGAAGGTGGTGCTGTGTCAACATTGGGGTGAGAAGCAGGTCCCAAGCCCACACTAGAAGCACATGTCTCTGGGCCCCGCTGCCAAATTAAGTCAAAGACGTAGGCTCCTAATGTTGCTGGCCCAGGGTGCTGATAGCTCTGCAACCTCTGCAGCCTCTTAGCAGATGAAGTGGTCACTGTAGGGGCAGGAAGTATGTGAAAAGAAAAACATTAACGTAGACAAATATAGACCCCTTACAGTCCGAAACAGGAGAATTTATGATAGGGGACAAAAATGGCAGAGCAATTTAACAATACTTGAGTCCTGACTTCACGGAGGAAAAGACAAATACATTTCCAGATATATCAAAGGAATTTAGGGTGTAGTGAGAAGGTGGAATTGAAGGAATTTAGCATTACTGAAAAGTAGCCTGAAAATAAATTAATGGGACTGAAAGCTGATAAATCGCCAGGGTCCTGATAAACTACATCGCAGGGAGTGGCTTTGGAAATAATAGATACATTGTTTGCCATCTTCCAAAATTCTATAGATTCTGGAACAGTTCTGGCAGGTTTGAGGGTGGCAAATGTAAGCTCTCTATTTAAAAAAGGAGGGAGAAAATACGGAACTACAGGCCAGTTAGCCTAACAAGTAGTAATCAGGAATATGTTAGACTCAACATGGATTTATGAAAGGGAAATCCTGGGAGGGATTCTCCGCAATCGGTGCGATGCCCGCCGACCGGCGCCAAAAGCGGCGCGAATCAGTCCGGCATCGCGCCGCCCCAAAGGTGCGGAATTCTCCGCATCTTGAGCAGCCGAGCACTCACCTTGAGGGGCTAGGCCCGCGCCGGACGGATTTCCGCCCCGCCAGCTGGCGGGAAAGGCCTTTGGTGCCCCGCCAGCTGGTGCGGAAATGACTTTGCCGGGCGGCACATGCGCGGGAGCGTCAGCGGCCGCACACGGCATCCCCGTGCATGCGCAGTGGAGGGGGTCTCTTCCGTCTCCGCCATAGTGGAGACCATGGCGAAGGTGGAAGGAAAAAAGTGCCCCCACGGCACAACATTCCTCACATACACTTTACTGCCCTTTCTCCATTAAAATTGATTCCCTTGCTGGTCAAGAATGTACCCATCTCAACCTGAAATATACACAGTAAGAAGTCTTCCAACACCAGGTTAAAGCACAACAGGTTTGTTTCGAATCATGAGCTTTCGGAGCGCAGCTCCTTCATCAGGTGAATGTGCAATGTTTGTGGAAATATACACACGGACTCTGCCCCCATAGCTCTCTGTTACAAGGAGTTTCATAGACTCATAACCCTGTGAGAGAAGAAATTCCTCCTCATCTCAGTCTTAAATTGCATCCCTTTGTTCTGAGAATATTCCCTCTGGTTGTAGACTCCCCCATGAGGGGAAACATCCTCTCAGCATTTACCCTGTCAAGCCCCTTAAGAATCCCACATGTTTCAATGAGATCACCTCTCATTCTTCTAAATTCCAGTGAGTAGAGTCCCAAACTGTTTAACCTTTGCTCATAAGATATTACCTCCATACTGGGAGATACTAGTGAACTTTCTCTGAACCGCTTCCAATGAAATAATGGAGTGGATTGTCCACTGCCCAACACCAGCAGCAGAGTGCAAAGAACGGGATTGGTGCCCGGCGTCGATTCCAACGTTATGCTCTAGTCCCCCGCTGGCAGCAGCATCAAGGTTCGCACCGCACACCGGCGGCCCTATGGAAATCCGTGGCGGCTTGGACACCGGATGCTCAACCCCTCTTCCCTTAGGCATGAATTGGTGCATATATTTTCCATGTGCATACATGTTAGGCTAATCGGCCTTTTGTTACGCTTTTGTCTCCCTTCCTTTTTGAATAGGGGTGAACATTGGCAGTTTTCCAATCCTCCGGTACTTTTCCAGAATCCAAGGATCTCTGGAAAATTACAACAAGTCCATCCACTATCTCTGTAGCTACTTTTTTTTAGCATCCTCCGATGCAATCCCTGGGCATCCACGCGGTAACCAAGCTAAGTGCGGTGGCTTGAGGCAATATAACTGAAGAAGGGTTTATTGATTTGAAGTAAAGGTAAACTATACACAGGCACAGAGTCATGAAACAGGCCTTTTCTCTCTGCCTCCCAGATCCCTGTGCTTTTCCCCCATTGCATGGTGTTCCCGTGTGATACGCCTCAAGCCAGTCATGTGGCTCACCAGGACTTTCCCCTTAAAGGGGCCGCGCTAACTCAATCAGCTAATTTGCTGGCCTGAAAGTGCATTTGTCTCCTGTTAGGCAAACGTCCACCTCCTGAAATCTTCTCAGTGCTTTTCCTAGATTCACCAAGTTTTTCGGCTGCATCAGCAGTCAATACATCATCCAAATATACAAGAACAAGCGACAAGCCCTGTAATACACTTTCCATGGTTCTATTAAATATGGTGAAAGCTAATGAAACGCTGAAAGGCAACTGTGTACACTGATATAATCCTTTATAGGTGTTAAAATTTACATGGCCTCATCTAAATTCAGCTGTCAACTGTTGATATGCATTAGTCAGATCCAATTTCATACATGAATGTCTTCCAGGCAGGTTGACATGTAAACCCTCTAACTTTGAGCTACGACATCTGCTCAGCCTTGTGGTTTAGTTTGCTGTTAATTTATAGTCCTCGCAGATGCAGGCTGTTTTGTTTTGTTTAACCACAAGCACTGTAGGGGCTGCCTAGAAACTGGAATGGCTGAATGATAGCCAGTACTTCAAGCCTTGGGCGGCACGGTGGCACAGTGGTTAACACTGCTGCCTCACAGGAACCTGGGTTTGTTTCCGACCTTGGGTGACCGTGGAGTTTGCACGTTCTCCCGTGTCTGCATGGGTTTCCTCCAGGTGCTCCGCACACCCTGCGAATCAGGCAAGTAACCTCGAGCTACAACATCTTTGAACATATCTACCATTACTGCGACCAGCTGGTCAGAGGATGTTTTGTAAATTTCAACAGGATACCCATCAGGGCCCGGGCTTTGTTCGTCTGCATCAACCAATCACATGTAGCATCTCGTCCTAGCGTTGCCTCCAGTTCCTCCCCACTCTCCTCCTCTACTCTCGGAAAGTGCAACCTATCCTGAAGCTCAGTCTTATTTGACACCCCCTCAGGGGCTCCTACCTGTACAGATCCCTGGAGAATGCGTCAAAAGCCGCAATTACTTCTCTCGGTGCTGCCACTAAACCACCCTTCGAGTCCTTGATTGATCTGCATAATCTCCCGAGAGGCCGCCTGTCGCCTTCACTGGTACGGCAACAGACAGCCTGCCTTCTCCCCGTGCTCATATACTGTGCCCCTCGCGTGTCGTAGCTGTTTCAATGCCTTTCCAGTGGAAACCAAGTCAAACTGCACCTGGAGCCGTTTCCTGGCTGCAAACAGCTCCGGGGGAGAAACCTCTGAGTAGCGGCAGTCTGATTCCAGGATCTCTCCTACTGAACGCTGCCGTTCCTCCCTCACTGCCCTATCTAACTGTGCTTTATATGAGATCACCTCTCTTATTACCGGCTACAAGTGTAGAGGGAGAGTCCGATCCATTACTGTTAAACCTGATGTACTCCTTCATGTCTGCTGCTGTGCTATCACAGAACCCCTTCTCAGCCAGTAGCATCAATCTAATCTCCATGGAGACCGCTGGATGGGATCTCTCTCCAGCTACAGATCTACCAAATGTGGGGTGTGATCAACGATCACTATCCCCGAATATTCCACTTGTCTGACTCCCAGGAGCAGAGACTTGTCAAACTAAAAATAGTCTATCCTTGAGTAGACCTTATGTCCATGTGAGAAAAATGAGAATTCCCGATCATGTGGATGCAGGATTCTCCACAGGTCCGCTCCCCCCAACTGCTCCACGAACCTTCGAAGTACCATCGCCATCGCCGAGAGAGCCAGAGATTTAGGCTTGATTGGTCCATTTTCGGTTCCAAAACAAAGTCAAAAAAGTCCCCCCCCACCCTCAAGACCAATTGATGTGTGCCTAAATCAGGGGTGGAGGATAGAAAAACCTTTGATAATTATCCCAATTATCATAGATTATCATAGAATTTACAGTGCAGAAGGAGGCCATTCGGCCCATCGAGTTTGTACCAGCTCTTGGAAAGAGCACCCTACCCAAGGTCAACACCTCCCCCCTATCCCCATAACCCAGTAACCCCACCCAACACTAAGGGCAATTTTGGAAACTAAGGGCAATTTATCATGGCCAATCCACCTAACCTGCACATCTTTGGACTGTGGGAGGAAACCGGAGCACCCGGAGGAAACCCACGCACACACGGGGAGGATGTGCAGACTCCGCACAGACAGTGACCCAAGCCGGAATCGAACCTGGGACCCTGAAGCTGTGAAGCAATTGTGCTATCCACAATGCTACCGTGCTGCCCCTTATGTCCAATTAGGGACATATACATTCACCATAACTACCAGAGTACCTGCTGAGGATCCACTCACTATTACATACCGACTGTTAGTGTCAGCTACAATCCTGGTGGTCGAAAAAGGCACTTGCTTCAGGGGAATGTAGTGATCTGCATATCTGTATGTATATAAAGGGTTAGTATACAGAAGTAACAGCGAGCCAACCACTAGATGGCAGCACTAGAGCTGGGTATAAAAAATAGGCTCAAGCCGAGTTCCGCCTCTTCGTGTTTGGAGTGTGATGCACGATCAATTGCACAAAGACTAAAGTTGGGTACAACTGTGGCTTTATTACAGTCAGATGCGTGGCCTCCTGCTGCAGCTGACGAAATGGCAGCGCACTGGAGGTCATGCATATTTTTCAGTTGTCTGTGGGTGGAGCCAGCCGGCAGGAGCTATCGGCGAACCTGTAGTGCAGGTCCTACCTTACATCTCCTATTACAGTGGTTCACCACATTCACCCCCTGTTAAAAATGAGTCCGGCAGGGGTGACGTGAAACTATATACAATTAGTGCAATTATGTACAGTGGTAGGGAAAGAAAAGTCCATGTTGACGGTCCGAAGTCCGTCAAAGGTTCAGCCGGTCCGGTGCTTTGGTGCTTCGTTGGGAGAGGCGTAACAGTGGCGGCGAAGTCGCTGCTGGCGGTGGTGGAGGTGGCACCGATGGCGGTGGTGGCGGTGCTGATGCTGGACAGTCATCGGGGAACTCCGGGAGCGTGCCGAAGTCCTCTTCGTCCTATTGTGCGGAAAAGGGGAGGGGGGTGATCTGGTGGGGTCAATATTGGCGGCACGGTGGGAGGGCGGGAGGGCGCATTGGTGGGGGGGTGTGTTGGGGTGGAATCTGATGGTGCCAGGTCCCTGAGTGAGACAGTATCCTGGCGGCCGTCGGGGAACTCAACGTAGGCATATTGAGGGTTGGCATGGTGCAGGTGAACCCTGTCCACCAAGGGGTCCACCTTGTGGAGTCGGATGTGCCTACGGAGAAGGACCGGTCTTGGAACAGCGAGCCAAGTCGGGAGCGACACCCCGGATGTGGATTTCCTGAGGAAGGTAAAAACACGTTCATGGGGTGTGTTATTAGTGGCGGTGCACAATAGTGACCGGATGGAGTGCCGAGCGTCAGGGAGGACCTCCTGCCAGCGAGAGGCTGGGAGGTTCCTGGACCGTAGGGCCAGCTGGACGACCCTCCAAACCGTCCCATTCTCCCGTTCTATTTGCCCATTTCCCCGGGGGTTGTAGCTGGTCATCCTGCTGGAGGCTATACCCCTGCTGAGTAGGAACTGACGCAGCTCATCGCTCATGAATGAGGCTCCCCTGTCACTGTGGATGTAGGCAGGGAAACCGAACAGAGCGAAGATGGTGCTGAGGGCCTTGATGAAGGTGGCAGACGTCCTATCGGGGCATGGGATGGTGAAGGGGAATCTGGAGCACTCATCGACCACACTGAGAATGTATGTGTTACGGTCGGTGGAGGGGAGGGGCCCTTTGAAATCCACGCTGAGGCGTTCAAACCGGTGGAAAACCTTCACCAGGCGCGCATGGTCCGGCCGGTAGAAGTGCAGCTTGCACTCCGCACAGACCTGGCAGTCCCTGGTGACTGGCCTTACTTCCTCAACGGAGTAGGGCAGATCGCGAGCATTGACCAGATGGTACAATCGAGTGACCCCCGGGTAACAAAGGCTGTCGTGTAGGGCCCGGAGTTGGTCCACTTGTGCACTGGCACATGTACCTCGGGAGAGGGTGTCTGGGGGCTAGTTGAGTTTACCGGGGCGATACAAGATCTCGTAATTATAGGAGGAGAGCTCAATTCTCCACCGCATGATTTTATCATTTTTTATCTTGCCCTGCTGTGTTATTGAACATGAAGGCTACCGACCGTTGGTCCGTAAGGAGAGTGAATCTCTTACCGGCCAGGTAATGCCTCCAATGCCGCACAGCTTCAACGATAGCTTGGGCCTCCTTCTCGACGGATGAGTGTCAAATTTCCGAGGCATGAAGGGTGCGGGAAAAGAATGCCACGGGTCTGCCTGCCTGGTTCAGAATGGCGGCAAGGGCGACGTCTGAAGCGTCACTTTCTAGTTGGAAAGGCAGTGACAAGTCCACTGCGCGCATCCCGGCCTTGGCGATGTCTGCTCTGATGCGCGCGAAAGCATGTTGTGCCTCGGCCGCAAGGGGGAATTGGGTGGACTGAATGAGTGGGCGGGCCTTGTCCGCATAGTTTGGGACCCACTGAGCGTAGTAGGAAAAGAACCCCAGGCAGCGTTTGAGGGCCTTGGCACAGTGGGGGAGGGGAAGTTCAATGAGGGGGCGCATGCGGTCGGAGTCAGGCCCGAGAAGTACGTTTTGGACTACATAGCCGAGAATGGCTAACCGGGTCGTGCTGAACATACACTTCTCTTTGTTGTAGGTCAGGTTGAGAAGAGTGGCAGCGTGAGGAATTTATCGAGGTCGGCATCGTGGTCCTGCTGGTCATGGCCGCAGATGGTGACATTATCTAAGTACGGAAATGTGGCCCGCAAACCGTACTGGTCGACCATTCGGTCCATCTCTCTTTGGAAGACCGAGACCCCATTTGTGACACCGAAAGGGACCCTAAGGAAGTGGTAGAGGCGACCGTCCGCCTCGAAGGTCGTGTATGGCCGGTCCGACTTCCGGATGGGGAGCTGGTGGTAGGCAGATTTCAGGTCAATTGTTGAGAAGACCCACTACTGCGCAATCTGATTGACTATATCAGATATGCGTGGGAGGGAGTATGCGTCGAGCTGCGTGTACCGATTGATGGTCTGGCTGTAGTCCACGACCATCCTGTGTTTCTCCCCAGTTTTAACCACTACCACTTGGGCTCTCCAGGGCTGTTGCTGGCCTCGATAATACCCTCCTTAAGCAGCCGCTGGATTTCAGACCTGATGAAGATCTTGTCGTGGGTGCTGTACCATCTGCTCCTAGTGGCAATGGGCTTGCAATCCGCAGTTAGATTGGCAAAAAGGGAGGGGGGATCGACCTTGAGGGTCGCGAGGCCGCAAACGGTAAGGGGGGGGTAAGGGCTTGCAGAATTTGAAGATGAGGCTCTGGAGGTTGCACTGGATGTCCAGGCCCAACAGGAGTGCAGCACAGAGATTAGCAAGAACATAGAGGCGGAAGTTACTAAATTCTATGCCCTGGACCGTGAGGGTGACTGTACAAAAGCCTCGGATCGGGACGGAGTGGGATCCGGAGGCTAGGGAGATCCTTTGATTGGCAGGGTGGACCACGAGGGAGCAGCGCCTTACCGGATCTGGGTGAACGAAGCTTTCGGTGCTCCCGGAGTCCAGCAGGCACGAGGTCGCGTGGCCGTTGATTTTAACCATCGTCGACGCGGTGGCCAGGTTGTGCGGGCGAGATTGGTCCAGTGTCATCGAAGCGAGCTGCGGGTAGCCATCGGATGCTTCGGGTGGCGAGCGATTGCAGTTGCGATGTCGGGATGTCCGAAGACCCTGTGGGGGACAAGATGGCGGCGCCCATGGTGCGCACATTGTGGGGTCGGGACAAGATGGCAGCGCCCATGGGGCGCACGTGGCCGATGGGGGACAAGATGGCGGCGCCCATTGGTCGCACATGGACCCGGGAAGAGAAGATGTCGGCTCCCATTGTGCGTCTGGCGTGGGGGAGGGGGCGATAGCGGACTCGATCGCAGCGACTGCGCAGGCCTGGCACACAGCCGCGAAGTGGCCCTTTTTACTGCAGACTTTACAAACTGCAGTGTGGGCCGGGCAGTGTTGGCGGGGGTGCTTCTGCTGACCGCAGAAGTAGCAGCGGGGACCCCCGGGGTGCGCGGATCGGTGCAGGCGTATTGGGAAGGCAGGGCCCCGGCTGAGGAGGTTGTCGGCGGGGTCCAGGAGGAGTAGGAAGGAGTAGAAGGGTGGGCAGCGCGGTGGGAGGGGTACGATTGTATGTTACGGGATGCGACCGTCATGGAGAGCGCCAAGCTTTTCGTCTCTGCCAGTTCGAGCGTGGCCCCTTCCAGAAATCGTTCTTGGATGTGGTCCGACACAATCCCCGTCACGAAGGCATCGCGCATGAGGAGATTCGAGTGTTCGGTGGCCGTAACAGCCTGACAGTCACAGTCCCGGACGAGTGGAATTAGGGCCTGCCAGAAGTCTTCGATGGACTCACCAGGTAGTTGCGAGCGGGTGGCGAGTACATGCCTGGCGAACAGCGTGGTCACCTTCTGCGCGTAGTGTTCCTTCAGGAGTTCCATTGCTTTTGTGTAATTCATGGTGTCTTGGATCAACAGGAACACGCTGGAGCTCAGTCTGGAGTACAGGGCGTTTATCTTCTGAGCCTCCGTTGGCTCAGGGTCCGAAGCCTTGATGTAGGCCTCAAAACATGCTAGCCAGGGAGTAAAGTATTTTCTGGCATCGGGCGAGTGCGGATCCAGCTGCAGGCGATAGGGCTTAATTCTGATATCCATTCTGTGGAAAATCTGACTGTAATAAATTGATGCACCAGCCGGCAGGAGCTACCGGCGAACCTGTAGTGCAAGTCCTACCTTACATCTCCTATTACAGTGGTTCACCACAGAGTGACTAGTGACCAGAGGTAGAGAGAGATAGCTCAGAGTGCAGTTGTTGTTAATAATAGTTAATATATATTTAATCTTGTTAATTTAATCTCTAGTTTAGTTGTTGAAGAGTGAAAAAACTCACAGTTTATTTATTAATGTTACTCAAATAATTAGCTTTAATTGGAGACTTCGAGTGTTAATAAACATTGAGTAAAGGATCATCTTGGAAAGAAGCAAATGAGTAATAAGATATTACACAACGTAATATAACTCTGTTCTGGGCTGTTTTAAACGGGAACCCCTCCAGCTCTGCCCCTCCCCCATTTGGGTTTACTGGGAATGCTTCACTTTTGCACAAGTTAAAGTTTGTAGCCCGAGAAGGTTCCAAACTCTTTCAGGATCTGCATGATTGCTTTCAATCCTTCCTGCGGCTTCAAGACATACAGGAGCAGGTCATCCACATAGAGTGAAACTCTATGCTCTCTGTCTCCTCTCTGGATGCCCTCCCAGCTTTTCACGTCCCATAGGGCTATCGCTAGGGGTTCGATCGCTAGCACGAACATGAGCGGGGATAGCGGGCAACCTTGCCTTGTGCCTCTTTGTAGCTGGAAGTATTCAGCGCTGGTGATGTTGGTTGTTCGAACGCTCGCCTTGGGAGCGTTGTACAGGAGCCTGACCCAGGCGGTGAATCCCGCTCCTAGCCCAAACCGTTCCAGCATCTCGAGGAGGTAGTTCCATTCGACTCTGTCAAAGGCCTTTTCTGCGTCCGGGGGGGGTGGGGGGGGAGAGTCATTCTTACATTCAGCAGCCTCCTGATGTTCACAGTGTGTTTGACAAAGCCCGTTTGGTCCTCTGAGACCACCTCTGGTACGCAGCCTTCCAGCCTTTTGGCCAGGACCTTTGCGAGTATTTTCGCGTCCACATTCAGCAGTGAAATGGGTCTATATGATCCGCATTCCGCCGGGTCTTTATCCGTTTTGGGTTTAGTGAGATTGTGGCCTACGTCAGCATAGGCAGCAGTGTGCCCCTTGCTCGTGAGCCCCCGAACATGTCCCTTAGGTGTGAGGCCAGGGCTGGCTCGAATATTTTATAGAAGTCCGCCGGGAACGCCTGGGTCCTGGTGCCTCCCTCGCCTGCATGGAGCTGATGCTTTCCATGATTTCTCCCAGGTCTGTTGGTGCTTCCAGCCCCCTGTCTGTCCTCCCCCACGACTGGTAATTCCAGTCCGTCGAGGAACTGTTTCATCCCCGCGCCCCCGTCGGCGGGCTCGGAGGTGTACTGTCCTCAGTAGAAACCTGATTGACCTCTTTCGGTTCCGTTACCAGTCTGCCCCTGCTGTTCTTTATCTGCGCTATTTCCCTCGTGGCTGCCTGCTTTCTCAGCTGGTGAGTTGTCCCCGTGTTCACAGAAGGTCCTCCGTGTCTGGTGGAGTTGGTACACTGCCTTCCTGGTGGATAGCAGGTTAAAGTCCTTTTGCAGCTTATTCCTCTCCGCCAGGAGCTCTACGGTTGGGGCCTCGGACTACTTTCTGTCGACTTCCAAAATGGAGTCAACCAGCTGCTGCCTGGCCACCCTCTCTTCCCTATCTCTGCTTGCCTTGTAGGCTATAATCTCTCCTCTAACCAAGGCCTTCAGTGCCTCCCAGAACATGGAGGGTGAGACCTCCCCGTTTTGGTTGTTACTAACGTAATCGCCTATGGCCTGTGATGCTTTTTGGCAGAAGGCCTTGTCGGCCAGGAGGTCTGCATCCAACCGCCATGCGGGGCTCTGGGCGCGGCCTGTCACCAACCTCACGTCCATATAATGTGGAGTGTGGTCGGAGATGACGATCGCGGAATATTCTTATGATCCCTGGAAGCACCAATTTCCCCACTGCAAAGAAGTCGATGCACTTGTGAAAAGAACGGAAACTCCTTTTCTCCCGAGTGTAGGAACCTCCCTGGGTCCACTGCCCCCATCTGCTCCATGAATGCTCCCAATTCCCTAGTCATGCCTGTCTTTCCCCCCCGTTCTGGGGTTTGATCGGTCAGTCAGTGGGTTTGATCGGTCAGTCAGTGGGTCCTGCACGCAGGTAAAGTCGCCCCCCCCCCTAATAAATCGGTGCGTGTCAATGTCGAGGATTTCCGCCATGGTCTTTTTTATGAATTCTGTGTTGTCCCAGTTGGGAGCGTCCACATTTACCAGTACAACCGGTGCCCCTTCCAGGACACCGCTGACTATGACGTACCGTCCCCCTTGGTCCATAACCGTCTTGGTCTCAGTAAACCTCGTCCTCTTGCTGATCAGTATGGCTACTTCCCGAGCCCACGTCCCAAGTGGCTGCTTGCAGCGCCATCTCGGTTCCTCGCCCTATTCCATGCCTGCTGAGGCCTTTGTCTGTCTCGTTGCCTGCCCTTATCTATCTTTTTGTTCCCTTTCTGTCCTGCTCTTCCCCCCCGTTCCCGCTTCCTCTTCCCCTATACCCCTCCCCCCCTGTCCACGCCCCTGTGTTCTCCCCCCCCTTCTGCCCTGTTCCCATCCCCCTTTTGGTCACGGCCTCCCTTACTATCTGTCTTCCCGTGCTAGCCTTCTGCTAGTATGTTGGTCCCCTCCCAGTGCTGATCTAGCCCTGGCCCTGTTTTACCTATCCCTCTCCACCCCTTATCTCACCCCTTTGCCTGCTTTCCCTATTCTCGCTCCCCTTTCCCTGGTCCACTCTTCAAACTGTGAGAAGAGACAAGCCCGAAAACGAGGCAGCACAGTCCCGCGTCAAAACATAGTCCATATCATAGTCTTTGTTTTCGGCCCGCCCTCCACTCTCATTCCCTTTCATTGCTGCCGTGTCTGCTCTCCCTCTAGGTCGTTCATTTTAATAAACTCGTCGGCCTCCGCTGGCGTGCTGAAGTAATGTTCTTTCAGCCGGTATGTCACCCAGAGACTGCGGGAATAGTATTCCGAATCGCACCCCTTTTTTGTAGAGCACCGATTTCGCTCTATTGAATTTGGCCCTCTTTTTTGCCAGGTCCGCCCCAATATCTTGGTACACCCTGAATCTATGCCCTTCCCAGGAGCATGTCTTCGATTGATGGCCCGTCAGATGATTTTTTTCTCAGGATTCTTTTCCGGTCCTGGAACCAGTGCAGCTTCGCGATTATTGCCCTCGGCTGCTCCCCAGTTTTGGGTCTGGGCCGTAGCGACCTGTGTGCCCTGTCCATCTCGGGGGGGTTTGAAAAGTCCTCCCTCCCCACCAGCTTGCTCAGCATTTGGGCGATCTAGCCCGTTGGGTCCCTTCCTTCAATCCCCTCTGGCAGACCCACGATTCGGATGTTTTGTTGCCTGGACATATTTTCCTGGTCCTCAACCTTCCCTTTTAGACTCCCCTGGGCCGCCACCAACCTCTTCACCTCGGTTTCCAGAGCCACAATCCTGTCGTTCTGATCCGTAGATGCTTTCTCCAGGTCCAGGATCGTTCTTTCCTGGGCCTCCACCTTCCGTCCCAGGCCTTCTATCTTGCGCTGCAGGGTGGATATCGCTTCCAACACCAACTCCTTCATTATCACCTGGAGCTCCATCCTGATCGCTTCCTTCATGGCAATCAGTTCCTTTTTTAACCGTCCCCCTGTGTATGTGTGTGTGAGTGTGTGTGCGTGGGGGGGGGGGGGGGGGGGGCATTGTTGTAGTATGCTCCTGTTCCGCTGTTCAGGCTGCCGATATCTTTCCCCCTCCTGGTTCGCCTGGATCTCCGCCTCGCCTCATGGGACCGCCAGTCCATTCGCCCATTGTTCCTGTCCCTTTTCTTCGCTGCTGCTCCTAACTTCTCGCTGTCCCCTCGATCTATTGTTCGCCGCCATCCTCTTTTGTGTCTTTTGTGTTCGGGTGGGATTTAGGAGGCTTTTTAGGCCAGAATCTCCCGTAAATGTACAGTATGGGGTCCGACTGGGAGGAGAGCCACCTGATGTGCGTCCGCTTGGCACATCGCAGCCACCGGAAGGCGGATTCTCGTTTTTATTGCCTCCTTCATGGTGGCCAATTCCTTTTTTAGAAAGCTTCTCCATCCATCCCCTGGTGGGGAGGTTGTTGTTTGTGTCGGCGCCAATGCTCGGGTTGCTGGTCTTCCCCGCTCTTGGGCGGCCGGGGCTTCAACCTCGCCCGTGGTTCCGCCGGCTCGTCCGCCCGTTGGTCGTGTCCTTTTCCACCCCTTTCTGCCCTCTCATCGACCCCTCGAGCTCCCGTTCGCCGGCATCCTCCTTACCACTGTTAATCTTTACCTTCGGGAGTTGTTTATGTTGGGCTTTCAGGCCCAAATTCTCTGAAATTAACTTTTTTGGCTCAAGGTGGGAGGAGAGCCACCTGATGTGAGCCGCTCAGCACATTACCGTCACCGGAACTTTGTCGTTTGGGAGAGATTGGCACCACGGAACTCAGTTTGACAGAGATGAGAAGAAATGGTTTTCTCTCAGAGATTCATGAGTCTTTGGAACTCCCTTCCAAGGGGAGCAGTGGAGGCAGCGAGATTGGATATTTTTAAGGCAGTGGTGATTAGATATTTTTAAGGCAGTGGTGGATAGATGCTTGACCGACAATGGGGGTCAAGGTTTATGGGGAGTAGTCAAGGATATGGATTTGGGACCACAAATCAGAACATCCGTGATCTTACCGAGAGGCAGAGCAGACTCATGGGGCCAAGTGACCTGCTTCTGTCCTAAGTCGTATGTTTCTGTGAGTATAATGTGGGAAAATATAAGATTACCCTCTTTGGTGGGACGAATTGAAAAGCAGAAAATTGTATAGATGTGGAGAGATTACAGAATGACACTGTTCAGAGGGATCTGGGTATACGGAATCACAAATCCGTAGCATGCAGGTACAGCAAATAATTAAGGAGGTAAATTATGGCAAGGGGAATGGAGTATAAAAATAAGGAAGACTTGCTGCAACTGTATTGTACTTTGGTAAGACCAAACCCTAGAAAATTCTCTATAGTTTTGGCCTGTTTATTTAAGGGATATGCTTGCATTGGAGGCAGTTCAGAAGGCTTCTTGGTCTTATGAGGAAAGGTTGGCCAGATTGAGCCCATATTCAATGGAATTGATGAGAACGAGAAGAGATCTTATTGAAACATATGAGATTCTGTGGGTGGGTATGAGAGTGCAAATGCTGAGAGGAGGTTTCCCCTCGTGTGAGAACTATGGCAGGGAGAATTTAAAAAAAAAGTGAAGTCAAGGGCCGCACGGTGGCGCAGTGGTTAGCATTGCTGCCTCACGGTGCCGAGGTCCCAGGTTCGATCCCAGCTCTGGGTCACTGTCCGTGTGGAGTTTGCACATTCTCCACGTGTTTGCGTGGGTTTCGCCCCCACAACCCAAAGATGTGCAGGGTAGGTGAATTGGCCACGCTAAGTTGCCCCTTAATTGGAAAAAAATGAATTGGGTACTCTAAATTTATGAAAAAAAATTTTTTTTAAATAAAAATAAAAAGTGAAGTCAAGACCACAGTTAGGGTCAGCCAATGATCTCATGGAATGGCGGAGAAGGCTTACGTATTGCAAGAGGTTTAAAAAGCAGCAAAGGGCGACCAAAGAGTGACTTAAAAGGGAAAAGAATGGAATGAGAGTAATCTAGCCCAGTGTTTTTCAAACTGTTTTTCCCGGGACCCACATCTACCAACTGGCGGTCCTTCGGAACTCACATTGGCCGACGTTTGCGACCCATGCCAGCCGACCTCCGCGACACACCATTATTGCTTACCTTTAATCCGGCAGGTGAGTCTGCTTGGTCCTCACGATCTCACGTGCTTCGTCATTCAATGTTACCAATGCGAAGGACTTCAGCTGACGATTTAAGTTCTGCCTGCATCCGTTGAAAAGAAATAGGTGGTTTGTCCTCAAACTCGCCATGTTTCGTCTTCAAACGCCTTTGAAGATTTTCGGGTTTTAAGCTTTGATTTGCCTGTATTTCCCTGCATATAACACACATTGGTTTTGCATCCTGATTTGCATTGGCATAATTAAAGCCATACCTCAAGAAATCATCTCTCTACTGCTCCTGATTTCAGATTCTTCTTAGTTGTTTGTTCACCATAGTCCCTGGAGCTTTAGATACACCTCACACAAGCACTGCTTTGTCCTGCCGTGGACTCTCCTGAGAATCTCTCTGCAGCTGATTCAGTTGTGAGATCCTGGCATGTTTGTGTCTCTTGTAGTGAAATGCATCACTGTACATACTCAAGTGGTCTACGCAAATACACTACAACTAAATAATCACTAGAGGGAGCACCAGAGATGTATGGCGCTGGTTTAGCACAGTGGGTTAAACAGCTGGCTTGTAAAGCAGAATAAGGCCAGCAGCTCAGGTTCAATTCCCATGCCAGCCTCCCCGAACAGGCGCCGGAATGTGGCGACTAGGGGTTTTTCACAGTAACTTCATTTGAAGTCTAATTGTGACAATAAGCGATTTTCTTTTCATATAATAGACAAAACAGGAAGCCAAGGGGTTCTCTACACAGGAACAGCAGCTGGTGAGCAGGACACAGACAGGCAGCTCAGATGTAACATATAGTATAACGTATAGCGCTGGAGAGAGAACGAACTCACACAATAAAGCATCTATTTCAACTGTAAGACTACAAGCTTTATTCAGACACACGGAATAATACATGGTACCAGGAGTCTTCATAGCCCTTACTGGAAGATTACACAAGTGCAGACTAAGAAAGATCGAAAACAGAAGAAAACTTGTACCGGACATTCAACATGGGGAGACTTCGCTGAGTCGATGAAACTCATTGGAACTCCACCGCAGCTGAAAACAACTGGTAATTTAAGTCATAGATGAAAATTTTTTAAACAAATGTTCGAACTATATATCATAACTAATGATTTGAGCATGGCCTCAGAAGAAATGAAAATAACACTGCTACTAACAGGAAATGAAGCTAGAGAAATCTATAACTGCTTTAATTACTTGAAAGGTGAAGACAACACCAAATTAGAAGTAATACTCAAAAAATTTGAAGATCACTATAACACCAGTAACAATGCTGCTTTAAGACATTCAATGCTCGGAGACCAAATTGCACAGGGAATGAGTGATGCGAAACTCAAACAATCATTATCAGAACAGAAAGGTTTAATGCTGGAAATCGCGATTGAAAGGTGCAGATCGCAAGAAAAAACTAACATTAAGTGTTGACCTAGAAAGAACAGTGAAAAAGTTCTTCTCCACGGGTCTAAAGCAATTAAAATGGCTTCGGAGCACATTTTAAACTGCCCGGGGAACAAAAGACGCAAATCTGCTTCTGCGCATGCGCAGGAAACCACAGCGCAATTGAAAATAGCCATTTTGCGCGAAGACCGTTCAGCGCATGCGCAATTGAAAAAAGACGTTTTGGCCGCAGATCGTTCTGTGTATACGAAAGCCGCGCATGTGCAATTTGCGAAGAAGCGCACAGTAAAGGAAAATCGATTTGCGCATGCGCAATCGATTCCTACACTTCATGTCACGAGCGTCATGACGTCAGAAGACTCAGACCATGCCCACTTAAAGGGGAAATGCCCGAAAATCACAAACAAGACTCTTAAAGGCACAAAGCCAAAAAATTCAACCTCAAAAGGCACAACATTGCCTGAACTTCTACTAGCAGTTGAAAATAACTTTTGCAGCATCCTGGAACAAGCAGTTTGCACCACCTAATGTGACACCACAATGACAAATCCGAAACGAAAGAAGATTTTTTCATTGACCGTGAAGAGCACAATAACACATCCGAAACAAAAAAAGATGATTTGCTAATCGAAAAATACTATTCAGACATGGCTGAGTTATTCGGATATGCTAATCATAGCATCAATGACATGGTTCAAAAGCTCAAGATGACATTACTGATGGTAGATGAATGCAATACCATGATGCAATGGCAGGTCATCGATACATTGGATGACAGCAACCTGTCAAATACCCAAGAAGAAAACAACGCCACACAGTGAGTCCTGACCGACTCCATTGAGAGAGTGATGAAAGACTCCACAGAGAGAGTGACGCAAGCCTCCACAGAGAGCTCGTTGACAGACTCCAAAATGGAAGCAACTAAAGACTCCATAGCGAAAACCATGCAAGAACAAGACCATGAAGGTCTATCCACCTTATCTGAGCAACCAGAAGCAGACTATGAGTCTACCAAGCTCACGTGAACATCAAAAAGACTATGGAAGTCTACCCAGCACACATAATCAACAAGAAGACAATGTAAGTCTACCCACTGTATGTGAGACAAGCGACAAAGAAATCACAATTCCCAGACAAGATACATAAGATCACAGCGAGACTGACAGATCTCAGCTCGTCTGTACAAAAGAACTTGACAATCAAAGCACAACCACTCATGCGTCTAGTGAGACCTCATCAATTAAAACCTCATCTACTCTTGACAACCTACAAGAAACTGAAATCTTGACGATGTTGACACCAGAAGAGGAGCACCAAGGATGCAAAGTGGAATCAAATGAACCACAAATGACTGATGTCACCAAGATCAGTTCAACATCAGATCATTCTCACAATCCTCAAGAAGAAACGCACAATGAAACATCAGAAACCACAAAGGACCCTGACACGAATAACTTTGAGAATGACTCAAATTATCCACAAGGAACAGTCATTGAGCGCAACCTACAAAAACCACAGGAAGCACAACAGAAACAAGAACAACAACAGCAACAACAAAAACAACAAGAACAACAACAAAAAACGACAAGCACAGCAACAAAAACAACAAGAAGCATAAAAAAGACAACAACAACAACACCAAGTACGACACAAACAACAGCAAGAACAACAACGAAAACAACAAAGACAGAAATGACAGAAACAACAACAATGAAATAACGACTTGTACAACATGGTACAACTCTGCACATGAAGGACAATGCAACAGTACAGTCCAAAACAATGGCAAGAGTACAAACATACCATGGCATGACAGCGAATCTCACAAATTCACATTTGCTCCAGAACAAACAAGCACACCAGCTTTCAAGGCAGATGACACACTAAATCGATACCACAAGCACAGAAAAAAGTTCACGTCAGTCAACATCAGTGGTTCGACCATTCAAACAGCTCGTGATGACTTGTTGGTTACTTAAACACAAGAACACTGATTACATTCACAAAGAAATTACAATATCAACATCACCATGTCAACACCAGAAGAAGAAAAAAAGCTCAACCGAATAAATTCATAAAGTTTGGCTCATAAATTTTTTAATTAAGATTGGACTCATAAATACTAATTGGCTCTGTATAATCATCAATATCATCACAACTTGGACATATCATTTATCTACCTGTCTTGTACAATTTTCTTTAACAACGTACAGAAAATATGTAAAAAGAAAAAAGGGGGTATGTAGTGATATGCATCACTGTATGTACACAAGAGGTTAATGTAAATACACTACAACTAAGTAACCACTAGTGGGAGCACCAGAGATATATATAATCATCAAAACAGGAAGTCAAGGGGCACTCTACACAGGAATGGCAGCTGATGAGCAGGACACAGACAGGTAGCTCAGATGTCATGTATAGTATAAGTGTTCGAGAGAGAACAAACTCACACAATAAAGCACCTACTTCAACTGTAAGACTACGAGCTTTATTCAGACACAAGGAATAATACATCTCTAGCCCTCTCTTCTTTATTACAAAATAAGCCATCTTCAGTTCTTCACACAGTCCGTTGCTTGCTTGCGGGCAGCTACAAAATGGAGAATCTCTTCTCCACGATTTTGCTCCCAAATCACGGATGTACAGGATGCGTGGCATCAGTATATGTGCAGGGTGCGTGACCTTCTCTCGGCTGTTGCCTCAGGTGGAAAGACTCCATCGTTCATATTTAAAGGTGGTACGTCCGCCTTTTTTTAAATTTGGAACTTTGGGCAGGATTCTCCGTCGAACAACGCCGAAATCGGAAAATGCGATTGGGCAGCGAATAGCTTCCGATGACAAACTCGCGGCAGGCGGCGGTTTGACGCCAAGTCGCGATGCTCAGTCACCCTGAAAACCGCGTAAAGGCGCCGCGCACCATGCGAGTTCCCGAAGGTGCGTTCCACGTGTGCTCTCACAAGTCGTGAACCTGGCATGGTGGCCGCTGAGAGAGAGAGAGGAGGTCGGACATGGAGAGGAGCGTGCCGCCGTGCTGGCTGTGGTTCGGGGGCCCTGCCAGGGCTGGGGGAGGGGGGATGAGGGGAGGAACAGCTGGGCTGCTGGGGTGACCCCCCCACAGGGACAAGGCCGTGTCAGTATCCCCACCCACCCCATACCCCACTCCCACCACACCGCCAACCCCCACCCCAAATCCCCCGCCCAACCAACCGCCACCCACCGGCGTGCCACCCTGGGCAACCCCCAGTGAGGGCAGTGCCAGCCAATGATAGCCCTGGAATCAGCGATGGGCACCAGGGCCGGATGCCCCCATGGTGCCAGCCACCGATTTCTCCAGGGTTGAGGGGATGTGGGGTGGGGAGGGGGGGACATGTGGGGCGGAGCCCGCAGTGCTAACCGGGGCCACCGTCTCGCCCGTCGAAACTGGTTGGGCAGGGGAGTAAGCACCATGCTAACATGTTGGCCTTTCACCCCCTGCAGACAATGGATTTTGGAGTTCGACCAGCAATGGTGGCCGCCCTGGTGGTCATCGCAGCTCTGCGGGACACCCTGCGGCTGTATGAGGCGGAGCCGCTCGAAAAGGAGATAGAGGCTGCAGCAGTGGAGCGGGTAGCAGCGGAGTGTGCAGCAGAGAGACAGGTGGCAGTCACCCAGGTTGGAGAGCCAGCCGCAAAACAAGCTGAAGGGAAAGAGGTGCGAAGGTGGCACCACATGAGGCCTTGTGTGTATCGGAACCGCCTGACATTCGAGGAGCGGCTGGACAGGGAAAGACTCCGGCTGAGCAGGGAGACAGTGCGATACATCACCAGGTGATGGCACACCTGGCACCTCAGGGGGTGGGGGGGGGGGTGGCGGGGGGGGTGGGGGGGGGGGGTGGGGGGAAGGGACAACTGCTCCCGGTATACGTCAAGGTGACTGTCGCCCTGAACGTCTATGTGACGGGGTCTTTCCAGTTGCTGAGTGGAGACATGTCCGGTATCTCAGAGACCTCGGTGCACAGCTGCTTCCGCACCGTCACGGAGGCCCTATATGCCCAGGCGAATCAATACATCCATTTCCATGTGGACCGAGCCCACCAGTATGCCCGAGCAGCGGGGTTCACCACCATCACCGGGTTGCCCCGGTCCAGGGAGCAATCGGCTGGATGCATGTCGCCACACGGGCATCAGCGGATAGCAGGCCGTTGTACACAAAGCAAAAGGGGATTCCATTCAGTGAACGATTAGCTGGTCTGTGACCATCAGCTATGCATCGTACACCTCTGCACCTCTGCGACTGATACCCGAGCAGTGTGCATGATGCCTTCATCCTGGCACACTCGCCCCCCCCCCCCCCCGAGGCCCCCCGGCCCCCCCCCCCCCCGTGACTACACCCGTGGTAACTTAACTGGTGTCTAACGTTCTGGCCACACTGTCCCTAATGCTACTCCTAGGTGGTTCATGGACGGTACAGTGTCTGCACTACGTCGGCCAGCGCCTGGGCAATGCCACCGACATTCCCAGCCATGGCCTGTTGTGACTGGGCCACGCCGAGGAGCGCCACTGCAATGTCCAGGTGACTCTGGCACATGGCTGCCTGTGAGAGGGCAGCCTAGTCCTGGGCCTCGGCCACCGTCGCCCCAAGGCCTCCACAGCGGACGCCACCCATGCGGTGTTGGCCTGGGTGGCATGCATGGCCGTCACCACCCCCTGCCCCTGCACACGGTTGGATGGCAGCTGGTTTTATGGGGCCGGCCTGTCCTACAAATGTCCAGCCCCTCGGGTGCTCCTACCTCCACTTGTTGTACCGGATGAACTGTGTGCTGCGCACCAGATAGTATCCCAGGAGCCTCTTCACTTAAGTGCCTAACCGAGTGATGCATGATCATTTGCACAAAGAGTAAAGTTGGGTACAACTGTGGCTTTATTACACTCCGATGCGTGGCCTCCTGCTGCAGCTGGTGAAATGGCAGGGCACTGGAGGTCATGCATATTTATACAGTTCTCCCTGGGCGGAGCCAGCCGGCAGGAGCTACCGGCGAACCTATAGTGCATGTCCTACCTTACATCTCATATTACAGTGGATCACCACATTCACCCCCTGTTAAAAATGATTCCGGCAGGGGTGACGTGAAACTATATGCAATTAGTGCAATTATGTACAGTGGTAGGGAAAGAAAAGTCCATGTTGACGGTCCGGAGTCCGTCAAAGGTTCAGCCGGTCCGGTGCTTTGGTGCTTCGTTGTGCGCGGCGTAACGGTGGCGGCGAAGTCGGTGCTGGCGGTGGTGGAGGTGGCACCGATGGCGGTGGTGGCGGTGCTGATGCTGGCCAGTCATCGGGGAACTCCGGGAGCGTGCAGAAGTCCTCCTCGTCCTCTTGTGCGGAAAAGGGGAGGCGGGGGTGGTCTGGTGGGGTCAATATTGGCGGCGCGGTGGGAGGTGGGGGGGGGGGGGCGCATTGGTAGGGGGGGTGTGTGTTGCGGTGGAACCTGACGGTGCCAGGTCCCTGAGTGAGACAGTATCTTGGCGGCCGTCGGAGAACTCAACGTAGGCATATTGAGGGTTGGCGTGGAGCAGGTGAACCCTGTCCACCAAGGGGTCCGCCTTGTGAAGTTGGACGTGCCTACGGAGAAGGGCCGGCCCTGGAGCAGCGAGCCAAGTCGGGAGCGACACCCCGGATGTGGACTTCCTGGGGAAGGTGAAAACACGTTCATGGGATGTATTATTAGTGGCGGTGCACAATAGTGACCGGATGGAGTGTAGAGCGTCAGGGAGGACCTCCTACCAGCGAGAGGCTGGGAGGTTCCTGGACCGTAGGGCCAGCTAAACGACCCTCAAAACCGTCCCATTCTCCCGTTCTACTTGCCCGTTTCCCCAGGGGTTGTAGCTGGTCGTCCTGCTGGAGGCTATACCCCTACTGAGCAGGAACTGACGCAGCCCATCGCTCATGAATGAGGATTCCCTGTCACTGTGGATGTAGGCGGGGAAACCGAACAGGGCAAAGATGGTGCTGAGGGCCTTGATGATGGTGGCAGACGTACTATCGGGGCATGAGATGGTGAAGGGGAATCTGAAGTACTCGTCGACCACACTGAGAATGTACGTATTACGGTCGGTGGAGGGGAGGGGCCCTTTGAAATCCACGCTGAGGCGTTCAAAGGGGTGGGAAGCCTTCACCAGGCGCGCACGGTCTGGCCAGTAGAAGTGCAGCTTGCACTCCGCACAGACCTGGCAGTCCCTGGTGACTGGCCTTACTTCCTCGATGGAGTAGGGCAGATTGCGAGCTTTGACCAGATGGTACAATCGAGTGACCCCCGGGTGACAAAGGTTGTCGTGTAGGGCCCAGAGTTGGTCCACTTGTGCGCTGGCACATGTACCTCGGGAGAGGGCGTCTGGGGGCTCGTTGAGTTTACCGGGGCGATACAAGATCTCGTAATTATAGGTGGAGAGCTCAATTCTCCACCGCAAGATTTTATCATTTTTGATCTTGCCCCGCTGTGTGTTATTGAACATGAAGGCTACCGACCGTTGGTCCGTAAGGAGAGTGAATCTCTTACCGGCCAGGTAATGCCTCCAATGCCGCACAGCTTCAACGATAGCTTGGGCCTCCTTTTCGACGGATGAGTGTCAAATTTCAAAGGCATGAAGGGTGCGGGAAAAGAATGCCACGGGTCTGCCTGCCTGGTTTAGAGTGGCGGCAAGGGCGACGTCTGAAGCGTCGCTTTCTAGTTGGAAAGGCAGTGACTCATCCACTGCGCGCATCCCGGCAAGGACGATGTCTGCTCTGATGCGGGCGAAAGCGTGATGTGCCTTGGCCGCGAGGGGGAATTGGGCGGACTGGATGAGTGGGCGGGCCTTGTCCGCATAGTTTGGGACCCACTGAGCGTAGTAGGAAAAGAACCCCAGGCAGCGTTTGAGGGCCTTGTGGCAGAGGGGGAGGGGAAGTTCGGTGAGGGGGCGCATGCGGTTGGGGTCGGGCCCGAGAAGTCTGTTTTGGACTATTTAGCCGAGAAAAGCGAACGGGGTCGTGCTGAACACACACTTCTCTTTGTTGTAGGTCAGGTTGAGACGAGTGGCAGTGCGGAGGAATTTATCGAGGTTGGCATTGTGGTCCTGCTGGTCATGGCCGCAGATGGTGACATTATCTCAGTACGGAAAGGTGGCCCGCAAACCGTACTGGTCGACCATTCGGTCCATCTCTCTTTGGACGACCGAGACCCCATTTGTGACTCCGGTAGGGACCCTAAGGAAGTGGTAGAGGCGACCGTCCGCCTCAAAGGCAGTGTATGGCCGGTCCGACCTCCGGATGGGGAGCTGGTGGTAGGCGGATTTCAGGTCAATTGTTGAGAAGACCCGGTACTACGTAATCTGATTGACTATATCAGATATGCGTGGGAGGGGGTACGCGTCGAGCTGTTTGTACCAATTGATGGTCTGGTTGTAGTCCACGACCATCCTGTGTTTCTCCCCAGTTTTAACCACTACCACTTGGGCTCTCCAGGGCTGTTGCTGGCCTCGATAATACCCTCCGAAAGCAGCCGCTGGACTTCAGACCTGATGAAGGTTTTGTCCTGGGTGCTGTACCGTCTGCTCCTAGTGGCAACGGGCTTGCAATCCGCAGTTAGATTGGCAAAAAGGGAGGGGGGATCGACCTTGAGGGTTGGTATGCCGCAAACGGTAAGGGGGGAGAAGGGCCCGCCGAATTTGAGGATGAGGCTCTGGAGGTTGCACTGGAAGTCCAGGCCCAACAGGAGTGCAGCGCAGAGATTAGGAAGGAAGGTTACTAAATTCTACACCCTGTACGTGAGGGTGACTGTACAAAAGCCTCGGATCGGGACGGAGTGGGATCCGGAGGCTAGGGAGATCCTTTGATTGGCAGGGTGGACCGTGAGGGAGCAGCGCCTTACCGTATCTGGGTGAATGAAGCTTTCGGTGCTCCCGGAGTCCAGCAGGCACGAGGTCGCGTGGCCGTTGATTTTAACCGTCGTCGACGCGGTGGCCAGGTTGTGCGGGCGAGATTGGTCCAGTGTCATCGAAGCGAGCTGCGGGTAGCCATCGGATGCTTTGGGTGGCGAGCGTGTGCAGTTCCGATGTCGGGATGACTGGGGACCCTGTGGGGAACAAGATGGCGGCGCCCATGGTGCGCACATTGTGGGGTCGGGACAAGATGGCGGCGCCCATGGTGCGCACATTGCGGTGTCGGGACAAGTTGGCAGCACCCATGGGACACATGTGGCCAAAGGGGGACAAGATGGCGGTGCCCATTGGTCGCACATGGGCCCGGGAGGAGAAGATGGTGGCTCCCATTGTGCGTCTGGCGTGGGGGAAGGGGCGATAGCGGGCGCGATCGCAGCGACTGTGCGGGCCTGGCACACAGCCGCAAAGTGGCCCTTTTTACTGCAGGCTTTACAAACTACAGTGCGGGCCGGGCAGTGTTGGCGGGGATGCTTCTGCTGACCGCAGAAGTAGCAGCGAGGACCCCCGAGGTGTGCGGATCGGCGTACGGCACAGGCGTATTGCGAAGGCAGGGCCCCGGCTGAGGAGGTCGTCGCTGGGGTCCAGGAGGGGTAGGAAGGGGTAGAAGGGTGGGCAGCGCGGCGGGAGAGGTACGATTGTACGTTACGGGATGCGACCGTCATGGAGAGCGCCAAGGTTTTCGTCTCCGCCAGTTTCAGCGTGGCCCCTTCCAGCAATCGTTCTCGGATGCGGTCCTACGCAAACCCCATCACGAAGGCATCGCGCATGAGGAGATTTGCGTGTTCGGCGGCCGTGACGGCCTGACAGTCACAGTCCCAGACAAGTGGAAATAGGGCCCGCCAGAAGTCTTCGATGGACTTCGATGGCCAGGTAGTTGCGAGCGGGTGGCAAGTATATGCCTGGCGAAGAGCGTGGTCACCTTCTGCGCGTATTGTTCCTCAAGGAGTTCCATTGCATTTGTGTAAGTCGTGGCGTCTTGGATCAACGGGAACACGCTGGAGCTCAGTCTGGAGTACAGGATGTTTATCTTCTGAGCCTCCGTTGGTTCGGGGTCCGCAGCCTTGATGTAGGCCTCAAAACATGCTAGCCAGTGAGTAAAGTCTTTCCTGGCGTCGGGCGAGTGCGGATCCAGCTGCAGGTGATTGGGCTTAATTCGGATATCCATTCTGTGGAAAATCTGACTGTAATAAATTGATGCACGATCAATTGCACAAAGACTAAAGTTGGGTACAACTGTGGCTTTATTACAGTCAGGTGCGTGGCCTCCTGCTGCAGCTGGCGAAATGGCAGGGCACTGGAGGTCATGCATATTTATACAGTTCTCCCTGGGCGGAGCCAGCCGGCAGGAGCTGCCAGCGAACCTGTAGTGCAGGTCCTACCTTACATCTCCTATTACAGTGGATCACCACACCGAGGTGAGAGTCTCTGCGATGGTGGAGGGTGTTGGGGACAGCTGTGATGTAAAATCAGTGACATCCTCTGACCCGGGCCCCGGGGTGTCCTGAGTCTTGAGCGGAGCTCTGGTGTTCGAGCTGCTCTCCCCGTCAGTGCTCTGCTCTCCGGGATGCTCTGGCTGGAGGCGGGGGACACTGGATGGACCGGCCCCATCTCCAGCAGGTCCTGCAAGACACAAGACGACATGTATGATTAGAGAGCAGGCCGGGGGGGGAGTGGAGGTGGGCTGGGAGGGAGGGGGTTGGTGGTGAAGGGTGGTGTGGGGGTGCGGGTGGGTGCATCTGATGCAAGGAAGATCGCGCTTCTCCTCTCAACAGCGGGTGATCACGCCATCGAACTCTTCAACTCTTTTCACTTCACCGAAGGCCAGGACAAGACAAAGCTTCAGACCATCCTGGACAAGTTTGACAGTCACTGTGAAATGGACACCAATGAAATCTTCGAGCGCTACATATTCAAACAGAGTCCACAAGGTAAAGATGAATCTTTCAACTCCTTCTTAACTAACCTCCGCCTGCTAGCGCTGTCCTGAAACTTTGGTGATATTGCTGACTCCATGATGAGAGACCAAATCGTTTTTGGAGTTCACTCTGATCCTCTGAGATAGCAGCTGCTGAAAATCAAGCACATGACCCTGCCAGTCGCGATTGAAACATGCACAGTGCATGAGCACACCAACAATCGCTATGCCCAGTAAACATCAGCTGAAAATGGGAAACTTGCCTCCCACGAGGCAGAGAGGGTGCAGGCCATCAATGCAGCACCTCAGCATTGATGAAAGCGGACAGTTTGCGCGCTTTTCCCAGGGCCCCACGCATGCGTGATGCGAACGGGATAACGAAGCAGCCGACACCCGCACTGCGCATGTGCAACGACGCGCGGAGCGTCAGGACGCCGACATCATGACGTGCTCGAACTGCGGCAACGCCCACTTAAAGAAACACTGCCCTGCAAGAGGCAGGCGATGATTAAACTGCGGGAAGCCTGGACATTATGCAGCCTTGTGAATGTCTGCACCACCAGTCAGGGGCCAGCGCTCCCAATTCCAACGAGGGCGCGTTCAGAGTGTGCAACAACGATTACAGGATTCTGATCCTGGCAGCACAATGGATCCAGAGGAAGAATGCCTGGACTCCGCCTACTGTGTGGGTATCATTACCAAATGTGAATCTGCCACATCCAACTCATCACAAATTCAATCCATCCTCGCTGTGGATTCTGCAGACGAATGGTGTGCGGTGATGCAGGTCAACCACTGCTCCATTCAGTTTAAGCTGGGCACAGGTGCTTCTGCCAACCTCCTCTCACAGGCAGATTTCAAATGCATCAAGAAGCCCCCCAAGGTCCTTCCAGCAGCCTGCAGACTCCTGGACTACAACGGAAATGCCATCACGGCACTGGGATCCTGCCATCTAGTCGTCTCCAACCACTTCGTCTCCACCCATGCACGGTTACGTTTTGAAATTGTCAAGCCAGACAGGGCATCCCTACTTGGCGCGCATGCCTGCAAGCAGCTGAACCTCGTGCAGCGGGTTTACACAACGACATCCTCCAATGTGGATCTTCAGGCCGGCATTGACGACATCCTCACTCAGTATCCGGATGTGTTCGACGGGATGGGCACGCTGCCATATCGATACAAGATTCTGCTACGACCAGTGGTCCACGCACCACGCCGGGTCCCGGCTCCGCTGAGGGAGCGCCTGAAGGCACAGCTCAAGGATCTTCAGCAACAGGGCATAATTTCCAAGGTAACCGAACCAACTGACTGGGTCAGCTCGATGGTATGTGTTAGAAAGCCTTCGGGGGACCTGCGCATCTGCATTGATCCCAAGGATCTCAATAAGAATATCATGCGTGAACACTACCCCAGCCCGAAGTGGGAGGGACTCACCAGTGAGATGGCACACGCACGTTTCTTCACCAAGTTAGATGCTTCACATGGATTTTGGCAAATGAAATGAAATGAAATGAAAATGAAATGAAATGAAAATCGCTTATTGTCACAAGTAGGCTTCAAATGAAGCTACTGTGAAAAGCCCCTAGTTGCCACATTCCGGCGCCTGTTCGGGGAGGCTGATACGGGAATTGAACCGTGCTGCTGGCCTGCCTTGATCTGCTTTCAAAGCCAACGATTTAGCCCTGTGCTAAATAGCCCCAGTTGGATCCGGCTGGATGAGTCCAGCAGAAGGCTCTGCACCTTCAACACACTGTTTGGCAGATACTGCTATAATCGCATGCCGTTTGGCATTGTCTCGGCATCAGAGATCTTCCATTGCATCATGGAGGAGATGGTGGAGGGCATTGAAGGAGTTTGTGTGTACGTGGACGACATCATCATATGGTCCACGACCCCTGAAGAGCATGTTTCCCGTCTCCAGCAGGTATTCCGCCGTGTCCATGCCAATGGCCTGAAGCTGAACAGGTCCAAATGTTGCTTTGGCATGTCGACACTCAAGTTCCTTGGTGACCAGATCTCTCAGCAGGGCATGCGCCCGGACACAGACAAGGTCAAGGCCATCAAAGCCATGAAGGTTCCTGAAGACAAGAAGGCGGTGTTGCGCTTCCTGGGCATGGTCAATTTTCTGGGCAAGTTCATCCCAAACCTGGCCTCACACACCATGGCCCTAGGAAACCTGGTAAAAAAGTCCACTGCATTTGAGTGGAAGGCAGCACATCAGGCAGAGTGGTTGGAGCTGAAAGCCAGGCTCACCACTGCACCAGTCTTGGCATTTTTCGACACAGACAGGGAGATGAAGATCGCGACAGATGCGAGCCAGGATGGCATCAGTGCGGTGCTGCTTCAACGCGATGACACCGGTAGCCTATGCATCGAGGGCCATGACGCCCACCGAAACAAGGTATGCGCAAATAGAGAAGGAATGCCTGGGTCTTCTCACTGGCATTCTCAAGTTTCACGATTATGTCTATGGCCTGCCGACATTCACTGTCGAGACGGATCATAGGCCTCTGGTCCACATTATCCACAAGGACCTGAACGACATGACGCCTCGGTTGCAGCGCATCCTCCTCAAACTCACAAAGTCTTTGACTTAGTGTACACGCCTGGCAAGGAGCTCATCATCACTGATGCATTGTCCCGCTCCATCACATTGCCTAGTGAACCGCTGGAAATCATCCGGCAGATTGAATCACAGGTGCAGCTGTGTGCTAGCACCCACCAGGCATCTGATGAGAAGGTGGTTTGTATCTGCGAGGAGACAGCCAAAGACCCCGTCTTGCAGCGTGTCATGCACCACTTCGCCAATGGCTGGCAGAAAGGGCAGTGCCCTCAATTTTACAATGTAAAGGACGACCTGACGGTGATTGATGGTATCCTCCTCAAGCTGGACCGGATTGTCATTCCAGTCAGTCTCCAGAGCTTGGTGCTCCGCCAAATCCATGAGGGACACCTGGGCGTCGAGAAGTGCAGACACAGAGCCAGGCAGGCTGTCTACTGGCCCGGTATTAGCCAGGACATCTCGAACATGGTCCTCAACTGTGCGACCTGTTACTGCTTCCAGCCAGCACAGAGCAAGGAGACGCTCCAGCAGCATGAAATCTAGACCTCCCCGTGGTCCAAGGTTGGCATCGACCTCTTTTGTGCGAACGGTCGTGACTACGTGTTGATTATTGACTATTTCTCCAATTACCCTCAAGTCGTGAAGCTCTCAGACCTCACATCTCGGACGTCATCAAGGCCTGTAAGGAGACGTTCTCCAGGCATGGTATCCCACTCACTGTCATGAGTGACAATGGCCCGTGCTTCAACAGCCACGAGTGGTCTATGTTTGCCAAGTCATACCATTTCAAACATGTCACTTCCAGCCCACACTATCCGCAGTCCAATGGGAAGGTTGAAAAAGGGGTGCACATTGTGAAACAGCTCATCTGCAAGGATTCTGCTTCTGACATCTACCTCGCGCTGCTTGCGTACAGGGCAACCCCACTGTCCACTGGCATGTCGCCGGCTCAACTCCTGATGAACAGGGACGTGTGGGCGACACTTCCAGCCATACACTTGCCCAACCTGGATCACCTCCCGGTGCTGCAGAAGGTGCAGCGGCTCCGAAACCAGCAAAAGCAGGACTATGATGCTCATGCCACCGATTTGCCCATGTTATCCCCAGCTGACACTGTCAGGATCAAGATACTGGATGGTGGCTGGTCTGCTCCAGCTGTTGTTGTTCGACAGGCTGCCCCACTCGTATGTTGTACGTATGGCTGATGGTTCTGTTGTGCGACGAAACAGACGGGCACTGAGCAAAGCTGCCTGCCCGCAACCGCTTTCTTCTCCGTTTCCGTTCGTTGTTTTGCCACCTCCTGATACCTCGAACTACGAGGCCACCAGTCAGGCTTCCATCCCGCCTGTCAAGGCGCCGTCGTCCCCACCACCACCCCTCCTGCGGTCGACAAGGATCAGACGCAAGCCCCAGAGACTGGACTTATGAACATTTGTTTTGTTTGCTATGTTCTGTTTTCTCACATTAGACAGCTGTCTTCACATGTAAATATGTTCACATATGCCACCGCTTGTAAATATGTTAATATATGCCACCACATGTTAGTATGTTCCCATGTGCCAACAAAACATTTTAAAAAAGGGGAGATGTCATGATATGCCGACATGCAGATAATGAACACAGAGAACAGGACATGACCAATGAGCAGGCAGGACACTCAGGGGTGGTATCTCACTATAAAAGGCACGGGGCACTCACACTCCGCCTCTTCCCACTGATGAACATCTACAGAGTGAGTCAGGGTGTATGTACAGTGTCACACCTCCAGCACGTGGCTAAGAGCTAGTCTGGTTCAGTCAGATAGAGTAACCACACTTAGGTTAGCAGAGAGTTGAACTCATAGAGAACTGGGCTACTGGTTCAATAAATCAGACTGAACTAACTTCAAGGTCTGGAGTATCTTTTGGTTAAAGCTGTATCCAATTGCAGCCTGTGTTGTCCCAGTGTACATAACACGACAGGCCAGGCAACAACTGGTGGACTCCATCCTGGAAGTCGACAGAAAATACTCCGAGGCCCCGACTGTAGAGCTGCTGGCGGAGAGAAAAAAGCTGCAAATGGACTTTAACCTGCTATCCACTGGGAAAGCAGTGTACCAACTCTGCCAGACACGGGGGACCTTCTACGAACACGGAGACAAGGCTGGCCGCCTACTGGCTTAGCAGCTGAGAAAGCAGGCAGCCACAAGGGAAATAGTGCAGGTAAGGATAGCAGAGGCAGACTGGTAACAGAACCAAAGGAGGTCAACCCCGGGCATTCGAGACCTTCTACCGGGGACTGTACGGCTCCGAGCCCCCCAACGGGGGCGCGGGGATGAAACAGTTCCTAGACGGACTGGAACTACCAGTTGTGGGGGAAGAAGGCGGTGGGGAGCTGGAAGCACCAATAGACCTGGGAGAAATCATGGAGAGCATCAGCTCCATGCAGGTGGGGAAGGCGGGTTTACGGCGGACTTCTACAAAGAATTTGCACCAGTCCTAGCCCCACACTTAAGGGACATGTTCGCGGACTCACTGGCAAGGGGCACCCTGCCCCCCACGCTCGTGTAGGCCACAATTTCACTGATACCCAAAAAAGATGACCTGATGGAATGTGGATCATTCAGACCCATTTCACTGCTGAACGTGGATGCAAAAATGCTCGCAAAGGTCCTGGCCAAAAGGCTGTGTAACAGAGGTGGTCGCAGAGGACCAAACCGGCTTTGTCAAGGGTAGGCAGCTCACAGCGAACTTCAGGTAACTGCTGAACATAATAATGATCCCCTCTGGGGAGAGAACACCAGAGGCGATCGTCTCCCTGGACGCAGAAAAGGCCTCCGTCAGAGTCGAATGGAAATACCTCCTTGAGGTACTGGAATGGTTTGGGCTAGGGGCGGGATTCACCACCTGGGTGAGGCTCCTGTACAACGCTTCCAAAGCGAGCGTCCGAACTAACACCACCAGCTCTGAATACTTCCAGCTGTAGAGAGGAACAAGACAGGTCTGCCCCCTGTCCCCACTCATGTTCGCGCGAGCGATCGAACCCCTGGCGATAACCCTGCGTGACTCAAAAAGCTGGAAGGGAATCCGGAGGAGACAGAGAGCACAGTCTCACTCAATGCAGATGACCTGCTCCTCTATGTCTCGAAGCCACAGGAGGGACTGAAGGCAATACTGCAAATGCTGAAAGAGTTTGGAACCTTCTCGGGCTACAAACTTAACCTGGGCAAAAGCGAGGCATTCCCAGTGAACCCAAACGGGGGAGGGAGAGAGCTGGAGGGGCTCCGGTTCAAAACAGCCCAGAACAGATTCTGCTACCTGGGGTTCCAGATAGCCAGAGACTGGACACAGATCCACAAGTGGAACCTGACCAGCCTGGTGGAGGAATTAAGAAGAGACCTTCAAAGGTGGGGCTCACTCCCACTCTCCCTGGCAGGGAGAGTGCAGACGATCAAGATGAACGTACTGCCAAGGTTCCTCTTTTTGTTTAGATCCACTCCGATCTTCATCCCCAAGGCCTTTTTCCAAAACGTAGACAGTCTCATCATGGCGTGTGTGTGTGTGTGTGTGTGTGTGTGGTGGGGGGGCGGGGGTAAGAACCCGAGAATTCCCAAACAGACACTGCAAAGAAGGAAAATCAAAGGGGGTTTGGCTTTACCAAACCTACAATACTACCTCTGGGCAGCAACGGCAGAAAGAGTGAGGGGATGGATACAAGAACCCGACACAGATTGGGTACAAATGGAGGAGGCATCCTGTAAAGGAACAACCCTCCGGGCCCTGGCCACACCAGCACTCCCACCCTCCGCAACAAGATACACAATGAGCCCAGTGGTAGTGGCCACGCTGAGAACGTGGACCCAGCTGAGACAACACTTTGGGATAGCCAAAATGTCCCGAATGGCTCTCATATGCAGCAATCACAGATTGCCCCCAGCCATACTGGATACCACCTTCAAAAGATGGAGGCGGGATGTGGGCACATTGACGGTCGGGGACTTCTACGTAGGGCACAGACTGGTGATACTGGACAAACTGACGAAGAAGTGGAGGCCAGTAAAAGGACAGGAAATGAGACACCTCCAAATAAAACACTTCCTCCGTAAAGAGACAGTGGGGCACCCCGGGGCCCCAGAAACCACACTACTAGAGGACTTGATACGGACAGCTACTGGACAGAGCCCGGACTCCACTGGATGAGACCAGACAAAAATGGGAGGACGAACTGGGGACAGAGGTAAGATAGGGACTCTGGAGTGAAGCACTGAAGAATGAACTCCACCTCCTCCTGCACAAGGCTAAGCCGAATGCAGCTCAAAGTGGTGCACAGAGCGCACCTGACCAGAACCCGAATGAGCAGGTTCTTCCCGGAGGTGGAGGACAAATGTGAACGATGCCAGAGGGACCCGGCCAACCACACCCACATGTTTTGGGCTTGCCCCAAGCTTGCTGGGTTCTGGGCAGCCTTTACCGAGGCAATGTCCCAGGTTGTGGGGGTGAGGGTAAAGCCATGCCCAATAGTGGCAATCTTCGGGGTATCGGAGCAGCGAGAGTTACACATGGGAAGGGGGCCAACGCCCTCGCTTTCGCTTCCCTAATCGCACACCGGAGAATTCGGCTCGGCTGGCGATCGGCAGCACCACCCAAAGCTGCAGACTGGCTCGCTGACCTTTCGGAATTTCTCCACATGGAGGAGATTAAGTACGTCACGCGGGTCAGAGGAAGGTTTCCTGGATTCTTGGGGGCAGTTTGTCGGGCTGTTCCAAAACCTGTTTGAGACCAGCAACAAGGAGTAACCTATTAAGAATTCTTTTAAAAACACCAAGATAGATGAGGTGCCAAAAGACTGTGCAACCCGGCGGGGTGGGGGGGGGGGGGGTTGGGGGGGGAGGCGGAAGGAAGGTGGGGGAACCACAAGAGGTGGGGGCGAGGCTACCCCCCCCCCCTTTTTTCTCTTTTTTTTTCTCCACTCTGTCCGGAAAATAAAAGAAAAGCACAGCCGAAGCCAGGGGAGGGGGGGGGGGGGGGGGGGAACAACGGGGAAGGGGAGGGAACCATAGACCGATCCAGTGGGCAATGAAATGCACATAGGGTCTGTTGAACGAAGGACAAACTAAACCTCTCTGTATAATATAGGAAATTAGCGCGGGCGAGAAATATGTGATGTGTATATATACAACTGCTTATAAATATGGGAAATGCCAATAAAAAGATTTATAATAAAGACGGTGAGCGGTGAGCATATTGTGGCCGCTTTTCAGGTGTGGTATAAAACAGAGAGTGAAAGTAAAGGTGAAGTGCCATTTTTAGAAATGATTTTTGATCAGGTGGTTGGAAAAGAACAGGTGGAGGATGAGGCGGATATTTTTAGTTCAGGAAAATTGGCGGTCTTACAACAGAAAGATGTAGAAATAAACCGGATGCATCAGAAAGCATACATGGAAGAGGAATCTGAGTGTATACCAGAGTGTTATTCCCGTAAAAATGATGTCTTGATGAGAAAATGGAGACCTGTACATATGCAGGCAGATGAAAAGTGGGCAGAAGTTCATCAAGTAGCATTGCCGGTAGGGTATAGAAAGGAAGTGTTGCGAGTAGCACATGAGGTACCAGTGGGAGGTCATTTGGGAGTAAGGAAAACTCAAGCTAAAGTCCAAAAACATTTTTATTAGCCTGGATAACATAAAGATGTAGTTAAATTTTCTTGATCTAGTCACACATGTCAAGTGATAGGGAAACCTCAAGCAGAGATAAAACCAGCACCCTTAATACCAATTCCAGCATTTGGGGAACCTTTTACAACGGTCCTAATTGATTGCATAGGACCGCTTCCTAAAACGAAAAGTGGGAATCAATATCTTTTGACTATAATGGATGTGTCTACTAAGTTTCCAAAGGCCATTCCAGTGTGTAATATCACAGCTAAAAAGATTGTGGAGGAGTTACGCAAATTCTGTACTAGATATGGACTACCCACAGAAATACAATCGGATCAAGGATCAAATTTTACCTCAAAGTTATTCAAAGAAGTTATGGATAGCTTAGGAATAAAACAATTTAAATCAACTGCGGACCATCCAGAATCATAGGGAGCGTTAGAAAGGTGGCATCAGACATTAAAGACAATGTTGAGGGCTTATTGTCAAGATTATCCAGAGGATTGGGATAAAGGAATTCCATTCGTAATGTTTGCAATTAGGGATGCACCTAATGAGTCAACCAAATTCAGTCCTTTTGAACTAATTTTTGGTCATGAGGTAAGAGGACCACTTATATTGATTAAGGAAAAATTGGTGAGTGAGCAGGTGAACTTACATTATTGGATTATGTGTTAATTTTAGGGAACGATTAAATAGAGCAGGTGAATTGGCCAGACAGCATTTAAAAGGTGCACAACATGTGATGAAACGGGTAGCGGACAAGAAATCCAAAGTTCGTAATTTTGACTGTGGCGATAAAGTTTTAGTATTGTTACCAGTGGTCGGTGAACTTTTAAAAGCAAGGTTTTGTGGACCTTATCAGATTGAAAGGAAATTAAGTGAGGTGAATTCTGTGGTAAGAACGCCGGATAGAAGGAAGACTCACCGAATGTATCATGTGAATATGCTTAAAAGGTACTTTGAAAGGGAAGGAGAGCAAAAGGAGGAGGTTTTAATGATTCTAACTCAAAGTGACGAACCAAATCCAGATGACTGTGAATTTGACATACCTCAAATTAAATTGGAAAATGAGGATGTTGTTAAAAATTGGGATAAATTGTTGAGTTACCCTCCAGAGGAAAAACGGACTGACCTGAAAGAGATATTGTTATCACATGGGCAAGTTTGTGGAGATAAATCGGGAAGTACTAAAATGGCTATACATGATGTAGATGTGTGAAATGTTGTTCCAATTAAATAACATCCATATAGACTTAATCCTTTAAAATTGGCATAGGTTAACAAAGAGATTGAAAGTATGCTTAAAAATGGCATAATTGAAGTGGGTTGCAGCCAATGGAGCTCACCCATCGTGATGGTACTGAAACCAGACGGTACCCAACGGTTGTGTGTGGACTATAGAAAAGTTAACGCAGTTACAAGTACGGACTCTTGTCCTATCCCACGCTTGGAGGATTGCATTGAGAAGGTGGGACAATCAGTTTTCATTTCCAAACTGGATTTACTTAAAGGTTACTGGCAGGTACCTTTATCCGAAAGGGCGAAGGAAATTTCAGCTTTTGTGACTCCAGATGGTATATACCAATTCAAAGTTATGCCATTTGGCATGAAAAACACCCCAGCCACATTTCAACGGTTAACTAACGAAGTTGTTTCCGGATTGCCCAATTGTGCGGTATACATCGATGATCTGGTAATTTTCAGCCAGACATGGAAAGAACATTTAAATCATCTGATGGAGTAATTTGATCGACTTCAGGAGGCGGGTTTGGCGATAAACCGAGCCAAAAGTGAATTTGGAAAAGCCCAAGTTACTTTCCTTGGCCATACAATTGGACGGGGTCAAATGGTCCCATGGGATGTGAAAACAAAAGTTTCCAATATCCTCGACACAAAGGGAAATGATGCGATTTCATGGCATGAGTGGATTTGATCGAACATTTGTGCAAAATGTGTGTACTGTGATTGCTCCACTGATGGACTTGCTGAAGAAATGTCGAAAATTTCACAGGACAGCGGAGTTTCAACAGGCATTTGAAGGCTTGGAAGCTGTGATAACCAATGCTCCTGTGTTGGAGAATTACAAGGGACGCTGTGATCAGATTGAACTAAAGTATCTGACTTTAAAGAGAAATACCGAGGCGTAGAGAAATGGATGGATCATGCAGAGACCTTCTTGTTCAAAGAGACTGTTAATTGAGAAGGAGTTCAGTGGAGGAAGAAGAACTAAAATGAACAATGTTATTATACCTGTTGCATGTGTTGTTTTTTAAACGAAAAAGTATATTTACTATGTGCATTTCTTAAAGGATAGTGAAAAGGTGAAAAATGAAACCATCTTGAAGTTGATGGTTTATTTATTTTTCTTGTGGGGAGGTGTCATGGGAATGTCACTTGAAGAAATGTTTGTCTGCTCAAGTGGCTGCAGTGACGTCAGAGTGTGAGTGGAGCTGACTTCTGGCTCTGCTTTTTAGTTTCGCTTTGAGGAAAAGCTTGGGTGTGTTTGTGTTTTTTATGTTTTGTTTTAGTGTTGGAACTGCAGCCAGCCAAAGAAGGTATAATTTTGATTTCCCTGCCATCTAGATCATTTGGTGAATTCAGAGTGATAACAAAGAACAAAGAAAAGGAACAGGTCCGTCGGCCCTCCAAGCCTGTGCCTACCATGCTGCCCGTCTAAACTAAAATCTTCTACACTTCTGGGGTCCGTATCCTTCTATTCCCATCCTATTCATGTATTTGTCAAGATGCCCCTTAAACGTCACTATCGTCCCTGCTTCCACCACCTCCTCCGGCAGCGAGTTCCAGGCACCCACTACCCTCTGTATAAGAAACTTGCCTCGTACATCTCCTCAAAAACTTGCCCCTCGCATCTTAAACCTATGCCCCCTAGTAATTGACCCCTCTACCCTGGGGAAAAATCTCTGACTACCCACCCTGTCTATGCCCCTCATAACTGCTCTCAGTAGAGAATTTAAACCTGATGTGCTTCCGTAAAAAGGGCTTTTGTCTTATGGATGTTAAAAGGAAAGTTAAAGGATTACTTACAGTGTTGCATTCGTTGGGGGTTGTATTTGAATTGATGGTTGCTAAGATGTTCACTGTATGTTTTAAAAAGGTTAACTGAGTTCATAGAATAAACATTGTTTTGCTTTAAAAAATACTTTTAGATTTCTGCTGCACCACACCTGTAGAGTGGGCCGTGTGCTCCCCATACCACAATCTAGTAAAAGTCGTGGGTCAGGTAACGTCCACGATATACTTTGGTGTTCTCTAAACCCTGGCCCATAATAATAGGGCAACACAAGGTACACAATGTAACTACATAACACCGGCATTGGGTGAAGCATACAGGGGCGTAGTGTTAATGAGGTCTGTCCATAAGAGGGTCATTTAGGAGTCTGGTAACAGCAGGGAAGAAGATGTTTTTGAGTCTGTTTGTGCGTGTTCTCAGACTTCTGTATCTCCTGCCCAATGGAAGAAGTTGGAAGAGTGAGTAAGCCGAGTGGGAGGGGTCTTTGATTATGCTGCCCACTTTCCCCAGGCAGCGGGAGGTGTAGATGGAGTCAATGGATGGGAGGCAGCTTCGTGTGATGGACTGGGCTGTGTTCACGGCTCTCTGAAGTTTCTTCCGGTCTTGGGCCGAGCAGTTGCCATACCAGGCTGTGATGCGGGGGGTTGTGAAATGGGGTGGGACACCGGAGCAGTGAGCGCTGGCTGAACGGCGGTCCCTGTGCCACGATCACCTCCAATGTCTGCCCATTCCGCCCCCCCGCCATCCCCACGCTCTCTCTGCGGCCAGCACAGACCCGCCCACCCCCTGCACCCTTCTGACAGAGCACCAACACAGGATGTAACATTGTGCACAGGTGTTTTATGTTCCATAATATTAATCTTTATAAGTGTCTCAAGTCGGCTTACATTAACACTGCAATGAATTTACTGTGAAAATCCCTCAGTCGCCACACTCCGGCGCCTGTTCGGGTTCACTGAGGGAGAATTCAGAATGCCCAATTCACCTAACAAGCTCGTCTTTCGGGACATTGTGGGAGGAAACTGGTGCACCCGGAGGAAACCCACACAGACACGGAGAGGACGTGCAGACTCCATACAGACAGTGACACAAACCAGGAATCAAACCCAGATCCCTGGTGCTGTGAAGCAACAGTGCTAACTACTGTACCGCCTTGAATATATCCAGATACGTGCCCTAACCCGTATCACTAAACTGTGCCCCGCATCCTTGCCAACTTAATTGGTGTCTACCTTTCTGGCCTTAGAGCCCTAACGCTATATCTCAGTGGAGCCCCAGATGGTATATCAGGAGTGGAGGCAGCCTGCTGCGATTGTCGCCATGTTTTTTTTTGCACTGAGTGCTGAGTTTGGTGCATTTGAGTGCTACAGTGAGAGTTTGGTGACTGCGGGAGTATAAGGGTTCATTTTTATCTAAAGTCTAGTCTTTCTTTTATTTAGTTAATTGACTTAAAGGTTGCTGTTTGGTTTAGAAGAAGGTGAATTTTCAATAAGCTTTAAACAAAGGTTCTACTTGTAGGTACTTGCAGCTGGAGCTTGTTAATTAGTTAATTGGATTAGGCTAGTTTTCAGAGGCTAGATTCACAGTATAAAAGTGACCCACCTACAGTGCAGACTTTATTTGAACTGAGTGCTGAATTTGGTGCATTTGAGTGCTATAGTGAGAGTTTAGTGACTGAGGGAGTGCAGAATTTGGTGCATTTGAGTGCTATAGTGAGAGTTTGGTGACTGAGGGAGTGCTGAATTTGGTGCATTTGAGTGCTATAGTGAGAGTTTGGTGACTGAGGGAGTGCTGAATTTGGTGCATCTGAGTGCTATAGTGAGAGTTTGGTGACTGAGGGAATTAGGTGAGGAGGGAGTAAGGTGCTCCTTTCATTTTGTTTCCTACATTTCCACAAAGAGCGAGAAGGGAGCCAGGAGTTTACAGAGAGTGTAGAGTCGGAGGGCGGAGGTCCAGTTGGTCCACAGGGCAGCTATATTCTGGAAGGTAAGAGGGGATGGAGGCTAGGCCAGTTGCATGTTCCTCCTGTAGGATGTGGGTGGTGAGGGATACCACCGGTGTCCCCGCCGACTATACCTGCGGGAAGTGCACCCAACTCCAGCTCCTCAGAAACCGTGTTAGGGAACTGGAACTGGAGCTGAATGAACTTCGGATCATCCAGGAGTCAGAGGGGGTTATAGAGAAGAGTTACAGGGAGGTAACCACACTCAAAGTGCAGGACAAGAGTAGCTGGGTTACAGTCAGGGGAAAGAAAACAAACAGGAAGACAGTGCAGGGATCCCTCGTGGCCGTTCCCCTTCAAAACAAGTATACCGTTTTGGATGCTGTTGGGGGGAATGACCTACCGGGGAAGGCCCTAGAGGCCAGGTCTCTGGCACTGAGTCTCGCTCTCGGGCTCAGAACGGAAGGGGGGAGAACAGAAAAGCAATAGTAATAAGAGATTCAATGGTTAGGGGAATAGATAGGAGATTCTGTGGTCGCGAGGCAGACTCCCGGAAGGTATGTTGCCTCCCGGGTGCCAGGGCCAGGGATGTCTCGGATCGTGTCTTCAGGATCCTTAAGAGGGAGGGGGAGCAGCCAGAAGTCGTGGTGCACATTGGTACCAACGACGTAGGTAGGAAAAGGGGTGTGCATGTAATAAACGAGTTTAGGGATTTAGGCTGGAAGTTAAAAGCCAGGATGGACAGAGTTGTCATCTCTGGTTTGTTGCCAGTGCCACGTGATAGCGAGGCTAGGAATAGGGAGAGAGTGCAGTTGAACACGCGGCTGCAGGAATGGTGTAGGAGGGAGGGCTTCAGATATTTGGATAATTGGAGCGCATTCTGGGGAAGGTGGGACCTGTACAAGCAGGACGGGTTGCATCTGAACCAAAGGGGCACCAATATCCTGCGAGGGAGGATTTCTAGTACTCTTCGGGAGGGTTTAAACTAATTTGGCAGGGGAATGAGAACCAGATTTGTAGTCCAGCAACTAAGGTAGCCGATATTCAGGACGCCAAAGCATGTAGTGAGGCAGTGGTGAAGGGAACACCGACAAAGGAGAGTACTTGCAGGCACGGAGATGGTTTGAAGTATGTATACTTCAACGCAAGAAGCATCAGGAATAAGGTGGGTGAACTTAAGGCATGGATCGTTACTTGGGACTACGATGTGGTGGCGATCACGGAAACTTGGATAGAAGAGGGGCAGAAATGGTTGTTGGAGGTCCCTGGTTATAGATGTTTCAATAAGATTAGGGAGGGTGGTAAAAGAGGTGGGGGGTGGCATTATTAATTAGAGATAGTATAACAGCTGCAGAAAGGCAGTTCAAGGAGTATCTGCCTACTGAGGTAGTATGGGTTGAAGTGAGAAATAGAAAGGAGCAGTCACCTTGTTGGGAGTTTTCTATACGCCCCCCCAATAGTAGCAGAGATGTGGAGGAACAGATTGGGAACCAGATTTTGAAAAGGTGCAGAAGTCACAGGGTAGTAGTTATGGGTGACTTTAACTTCCCAAACATTGAGTGGAAACTCTTTAGATCAGATAGTTTGGATGGGGTGGTGTTTGTGTAGTGTGTCCAGGAAACTTTTCTAACACAGTATGTAGATTGTCCGACCAGAGGGGAGGCCATATTGGATTTGATACTTGGTAATGAACCAGGGCAAGTGATAGATTTGTTAGTGGGGGAGCATTTTGGAGATAGTGACCACAATTCTGTGACTTTCACTTTAGTAATGGAAAGGGATAGATGCGTGCAATAGGGCAAGGTTTACAATTGGGGGAAGGGTAAATACGATGTTGTCAGGCAAGAATTGAAGTGCATAAGTTGGGAACATAGGCTGTCAGGGAAGGACACAAGTGAAATGTGGAACTTGTTCAAGGAACAGGTACTACGTGTCCTTGATATGTATGTCCCTGTCAGGCAGGGAAGAGATGGTCGAGTGAGGGAACCATGGTTGACAAGAGAGGTTGAATGTCTTGTTAAGAGGAAGAAGGAGACTTATGTAAGGCTGAGGAAACCAGGTTCAGACAGTGTGCTGGAGGAATACAAGATAGTCAGGAAGGAACTGAAGAAAGGGATTAGGAGAGCTAAAAGAGGGCATGAACAATCTTTGGCGGGTAGGATCAAGGAAAACCCCAAGGCCTTTTACGCATATGTGAGAAACATGAGAATGACTAGGGCGAGGGTAGGTCCGATCAAGGAAAGTAGTGGGAGATTGTGTATTGAGTCCGAAGAGTTAGGAGAGGTCTTGAATGAGTACTTTCCTTCAGTATTTACAAATGAGAGGGGCGATATTGTTGGAGAGGACAGTGTGAAACAGACTGGTAAGCTCGAGGAAATACTTGTTAGGAAGGAAGATGTGTTGGGCATTTTGAAAAACCTGAAGATAAACAAGTCCCCCGGGCCTGACGGGATATATCCAAGGATTCTATGGGAAGCAAGAGATGAAATTGCAGAGCCGTTGGCAATGATCTTTTCGTCCTCACTGTCAACAGGGGTGGTACCAGGGGATTGGAGAGTGGCGAATGTTGTGCCCCTGTTCAAAAAAGGGAATATGGATAACCCTGAGAATTACAGACCAGTTAGTCTTACTTCGGTGGTAGGCAAAGTAATGGAAAGGGTACTGAGGGATAGGATTTCTGAGCATCTGGAAAGACACTACTTGATTAGGGATAGTCAGCATGGATTTGTGAGGGGTAGGTCTTGCCTTACAAGTCTTATTGAATTCTTTGAGGAGGTGACCAAGCATGTGGATGAAGGTAAAGCAGTGGACGTAGTGTACATGGATTTTAGTAAGGCATTTGATAAGGTTCCCCATGGTCGGCTTATGCAGAAAGTAAGGAGGCATGGGATAGTGGGAAATTTGGCCAGTTGGATAACGAACTGGCTAACCGATAGAAGTCAGAGAGTGGTGGTGGATGGCAAATATTCAGCCTGGATCCCAGTTACCAGTGGCGTACTGCAGGGATCAGTTCTGGGTCCTCTGCTGTTTGTGATTTTCATTAATGACTTGGATGAGGGAGTTGAAGGGTGGGTCAGTAAATTTGCAGACAATACGAAGACTTAGTCCCCAGATGGGAGAATCCCGCCCAGGATTGGGGAATGGGACTAGCTTGGTGGCTCTCTTGGGAGCTGGAGCAGAGATGATGGGCCGAATGGCCTCCATCAGCGCTGCAAAATTCTATGGGTCTATACCAGTGGACACTTATCATGGTCACTCAGACCCAAACATACCCGCAGCGGAGGGGCAGACAATTGGATCGGGCAACCCCATCAACCACCTGCTGCCTGGACCTGTTAATAACCACCTTGGCTAGGTCCAGGATCTGGCCAATGGCCAAATTATCCATCCACTTTTCAACCTTGGTATATGTGCACACAAATTGTTATTTGGGATCCTGGACTTTACAAATAGAGCCATAGAGCAGAAAAGGAAATAAAGGTCACAATGAACCATAGAGCATCGAATGGAATATTGAATCCAGTGGGTTTCCACAATTTAGGAATGGTGTGAAGGCTTGCAAAAGGCTTCACAAATCCAGGGACGGAGTGAATACCTGGATAATTTGGGAAAACTGGGGTCTTTGGGAAGAGGAAGCTGAGGTGATATTTGACAGAGGTGTTCAAAATCACGAGGGGTTTCGACAGACGAGATAGAATCACAGAATTTACAGCGCAGAAGGAGGCCATTCGGCCCATCAAGTCTGCACCTGCTCCTGGAAAGAGCACTCTACTTAATCCCACACCTCCAACCTATCCCCATAACCCAGTAACCCCACCTAAACTTTGGACACTAAGGACAATTTATCATGGCCAATCCATCTCCCTGCATATCTTTGGACTGTGGGAGGAAACCGGAGCACCCGGAGGAAACCCACATAGACACGGGGAGAAAATCTAAACTCCACACAGTCATTCGAGGCCGGAATTGAACCCGGGTCCCTGGAGCTGTGAGGCAGCAGTGCTAGTCACTGTGCCACCGTGCCGCCCAGATAGGTAGAGAGAGAAAAACTACTCCCGCTGGCGGAACGGTCGAGTACGAGAGGACGCTCATGTAAGGTGAAAAGGACCAACATGAGGCAAAATATTTTTGACAAAGCGAGTGGTTACGATCTGGAATGCGCTGCCTTGTGAGAGGCAGATTCAACCATGGCTTTCAAAAGGACCTTAAAAAGGAATATTCACAGGGCCACAGGAAAAGACTTACTGAGTTGTTCTTGCAGTGAGCTGGAACAGGCAGTGAGAGCTGAATAGCCTCCATCTGTACCTTTAACCGTAGAACCTTGGCCGAGAAAAATACTTTCATTGTACTTCGGTACACGTGACAATAAATCAAATCAAATCAAATCAAACATTCGATAATTCGTTGAGCAAATAGCACCACCCAGTGGCAAGTCCCAGCATTGCAGCACCATGGGGAGTTTGTGAAATCTGAACAAAAACAGAAAACGTTTTTAAAAAAAAATTATTTTCAGAATGTGGGGCCACTGGCTAGGTCAGCATTTATTGCCCACCCTATTTGCTCTTGGAAGGGTGGTCGTGAGCTGCCTTCTTGAATCACTGCAGGCTCTGAGGTGTAAGTACACCCACAGTGCTGTCAGGGAGGGAATTCTTTCAATCTATAAAAGGTAAGAGAGAGGCAAAAATAGACATTGGACCACTGGAAAACGTGGCTGGAGAAGTAATAATTGGAAACAAAGAAATGGCAGATGAACTGAATAGTTACTTTGTATCAGTCTTCATGAATGGCATCAGGAATGGTGGTTGCAGGTTCCGGGGTTTAGATGTTTCAGTAAGCTCAGGGAAGGCGGTATAAGAGGGAGAGGGGTGGCATTGTTAGTCAAGGACAGTATTATGGTGGCAGAAAGGACATTTGATGAGGACTTGTCTACTGAGGTAGTATGGGCTGAGGTTAGAAACAGGAAAGGAGAGGTCACCCTGTTAGGAGGTTTCTATAGGCCTCCGAAATATTCCAGAGATGTAGAGGAAAGGATTGCAAAGATGATTCTGGATAGGAGCGAAAGTAACAGGGTAGTTGTTATGGGAGACTTTAACTTTCCAAATATTGACTGGAAATGCTATAGTTCGAGTACTTTAGATAGGTCAGTTTTTGTCCAATGTGTGCAGGAGGGTTTCCTGACACAGTATGTAGATAGGCCAATGAGAGGCGAGGCCACATTGGATTTGGTACTGGGTAATGAACCAGGACAGGTGTTGGATTTGGAGGTAGGTGAGCACTTTGGTGATAGTGACCACAATTCGGTTACGTTTACTTTAGCGATGGAAAGGGATGGGTATATACCGCAGGGCAAGAGTTTTGGCTGGGCGAAAGGCAATTATGATGCGATTAGGCAAGACTTAGGATGCATAGGATGGGGAAGGAAACTGCAGGGGATGGGCACAATTGAAATGTAGAGCTTGTTCAAGGAACAGCTACTGCATGTCCTTGATAAGTATGTATTGTCAGGCAGGGAGGAAGTGGTCGAGCGAGGGAACCATGGTTTACTAAAGTAGTTGAATCACTTGTCAAGAGGAAGAAGGAGGCTTATGGAAAGATGAGACGTGAAGGTTCAGTTAGGGCGCTTGAGAGTTCTAAGTTAGCCAGGAAGGGCCTAAAGAGAGAGCTAAGAAGAGCCAGGAGGGGACATGAGAAGTCCTTGGCAGGTAGGATCAAGGAAAACCCTAAAGCTTTCTGTAGGTCTGTGAGGAATAAAAGAATGACTAGGGTAAGAGTAGGACCAGTCAAGGACAGTAGTGGGAAGTTGTGCGTGGAGTCCGAGGAGATAGGAGAGGCGCTAAATGAATATTTTTTGTCAGTATTCACACAGGAAAAAGACAATGTTGTCGAGGAGAATACTGAGATACAGGTGACTGGACTAGACGGGATTGAAGTTCATAAGGAGGAGGTGTTAGCAATTCTGGAAAGTGTCACAATAGATAAGTCCCCTGGGCTGGATGGGATTTAGCCTAGGGTTCTCTGGGAAGCTAGGGAGGAGATTGCAGAGTCTTTGGCTTTGATCTTTATGTCGTCATTGTCTACAGGAATAGTGCCAGAAGACTGGAGGATAGCAAATGTTGTCCCCTTGTTCAAGAAGGGGAGTAGAGACAACCCCGGTAACTATAGACCAGCGAGCCTTACTTCTGTTGTGGGCAAAGTCTTGGAAAGGATTATAAGAGATAGGATTTATAATCATCTGGAAAGGAATAATTTGATTAGGGATAGTCAACACGGTTTTGTGAAGGGTAGGTCGTGCCTCACAAACCTTATTGGGTTCTTTGAGAAGGTGACCAAACAGGTGGAGGATGGCAACTGGTGACCAGTGGTGTGCCTCAGGGGTCTGTGCTGGGACCACAACTTTTCACAATATACATTAACGATCTGGAAGAAGGAACTGAAGTCACTGTTGCTAAGTTTGCAAATGATGCAATGATCTGTAGAGGGACAGGTAATATTGAGGAAGCAAGGGAGCTGCAGAAGGATTTGGCCAGGCTAGGAGAGTGGGCAATGAAGTGGCAAATGAAATACAATGTGGAAAAGTGTGAAGTTATGCACTTTGGAAGGAGGAATTTAGCTATATTTTCTAAATGGGGAAATGCTTAGGAAATCAGAAGCACAAAGGGACTTGGGAGTCCTTGTTTACGATTCTCTTAAGGTTAACATGCAGGTTCAGTCGGCAGTTAAGAAGGCAAATGCAATATTAGCATTCATGTCAAGAGGGCTAGAATACAAGACCAGGGATGTAATTCTGAGGCTGTGTAAGGCTCTGGTCAGACCCCATTTGGAGTATTGTGAGCAGTCTTGGGCCTTGTATCTAAGGAAGGATGTGCTGTGTAGCGGGATCCCCTTTTACCTCCACCCCCGTGGGCTTCTACCAGGCTTGGCACCCCGTCGTCCAAGCCCCACCACTGCCCGGGTGACCCTCTCTCTCACCGGTGGATTCGCTACCACCTGCGCCTGCTTCACCTGAGCAGCGCCCCCAAGAGAGAGAGGAAAGAAAAACCTCTGCCCACCTGTACCTGGCAGCCTTTCCTGAGTGAGCGGGTTCGAATCGCCCAGGGATTTCCCTCAGTTCTCGACACCGGATTTATGGTAAGGGGTATTTTAATAGAGTGACTTGGCTAGAGCTCGTTGTTGAGGGATTGAAGGAATTGAGACAGACTCCAATTCCAAAATCCAAACACATATATTTATTAATTGCCAAGATCAACCACCACCAAATACAGAAAACACACAATTATCTTATACTTTAATGACTATTACTATGGAAGGAATACTATCGCAGCACAAGGTAAAACGTACATACACAATTTTAGCAATCTTTTAGAAGGACAAAATAGGAGCATGCACCCCCTTTCCCCAAAGCCTCAACCACTATACTAGTCCCGGGAGCTTCGCAAGCTGCTGCGGGATACTTACAATCCAAGGCTGATGTTGTAGGAGCAGAGAGTTCAGCACGAGCAGAAGATCCTAAGAGATCGAATGGCCGTTTGACCACCCTTTTTATAGTCCAAAATCCAAGTTTTTTCGCTCCAGTCCAGCTTCTTTTGTGTGAGCATGTCAGTTAGCATTTCAAAGTTCCCGCAGGTCCCGCCTCTTCTCCTGATAGGTCCAGGTAGCCAGCTCCAGTCTCCGGGCAGTTTTCCTCCAGGGTAAACTGCTTCCTGCCCGCTCCATTGTCCTGGGAGATCGCAGTCTTCCACACCTCGTTAAGAAGATGGGATTTTCACTTCCGGGTGCGGCGATGACCAGCTGAGTCGCACGTTTCGGCAGCTCCCGGTGGAACGGACTTTTGGGCTCTTAATAGGAGCCCCATCGGCAATTTTAACGGCAAATAACACTGTGCGGTAAACCAGAAGGGAATCCCTCCTAGACACGGATGGAAAAAAGAGAGGAAAGTAGCCGGATTGCGGTGGATCCTCTAGAGCAGCGGCCAGGAAGGCAGGCACAAAGCAAGATGGCGTCAGAAGGAGGCAGTTTAATATGGGGCCCTGACCAACAAGAGTTCCTGCGGCGTTGCGTAGATGAACTCAAAAAGGAGATGAAGAAGGAGCTGTTGGCCCCGATATTACAAGCGATTGAGGGGCTAAAGGAGGAGCAAAAGACCCAGGAACAGGAGCTTCGGGTCGTGAAGGCAAAGGCTGCTGAGAATGAGGACGACATACAGGGCCTGGTGGTGAAAACGGAGATGCACGAGGCACAACACAAAAGGTGTGTGGAAAGGCTGGAGGTGCTGGAGAATAATGCGAGGAGGAAGAACCTAAGGATTCTTGGTCTTCCCGAAGGTGCAGAAGGGGCGGACGTCGGGGCATATGTGAGCACGATGCTGCACTCATTACTGGGTCGGAGGCTCCGATGGGTCCGCTGGAGGTGGAGGGAGCCTATCGGGTTATGGCGCGAAGACCGAGGGCTGGAGAAATTCCTCGAGCAATAGTGGTGAGATTTCTCCGATATAAGGACAGAGAGATGGTCCTCAGATGGGGAAAGAAAACTCGGAGCAGTAGGTGGGAGAATGCGGTGATCCGCGTATATCAAGATTGGAGTGCGGAGGTGGCGAGAAGGAGGGCAAGCTTTAATCGGGCCAAGGCGTTGTTGCATAAAAGGAAGGTCAAATTCGGAATGCTGCAACCGGCAAGACTGTGGGTCACACATCTAGGGAAACACCACTACTTCGAAACGGCAGATGAGGCGTGGACATTTATTGTCGAGGAGAAGCTGGAGTGAGCGGGCCAGAAATAGAACGTTTGGGACAAAAGTGGGGGGGGTGAATTTGTGGGATGAAGGGGGGAAAAGGGGGAAGAGAGGACTTCCCAAGTTGCTAAACCTGCGACCCTGTAACTTCTCTCTCTTCCCCATGTCGTGGGGGAGGGGGTGAGGGAGGATGAGGAGCTGAGGGCGCCGGCCATTGGGGGCGGGGCCAAAAGGGAAGCGCGGGCTTTGTTCCCGTGCTATGGTAATCATGGCGGGAACAGGGAAGCAGGAAGGAGGGGGCCTCGCACAGTGTGAGCCGAGGTCACGGGGGGAAGCCGAGGTCGGCCAGAGTTTGCTGACTTCTGGGAGCAACATGGGGGGTGCAATTACGCTAGCTTGGGATCTAGCGGGGGGGGGGGGGGTTAACTGGGTTGCTGCTGCTGGGGAGAAGGGGGAGCTGGTATGGGGGGGGGGGGGTCGGGGCGGGGGGGCGCTGTTGGGGGGATACAGCTACGTGGGAACCGGGTGAGGAGCTGGATTGAAAAAGGAAATGGCTAGTCGTCAAGGGGGGGGGGGGGTAAAGAGCTCTCCAACCCGGTTGATCACGTGGAATGTGAGAGGGCTGAACGGGCCGATTAAGAGGGCACGGGTACTCGCACACCTAAAGAAACTTAAGGCAGATGTGGTTATGCTTCAGGAGACGCATCTGAAGCTGATAGACCAGGTTAGACTTCGCAAAGGATGGGTCGGGCAGGTGTTTCATTCGGGGCTAGATGCAAAAAACAGGGGGGTGGCCATACTAGTGGGGAAGCGGGTAATGTTTGAGGCAAAGACTATAGTGGCGGATAGTGGGGGCAGATACGTGATGGTGAGTGGCAAACTGCAAGGGTGGTATTAGTGAACGTGTATGCCCCGAACTGGGATGATGCCAATTTTATGAGGCGTATGTTAGGACGAATCCCGGACCTAGAAGTGGGGAAGTTGGTAATGGGTGGAGACTTTAATACGGTGCTGGACCCAGGGCTGGACAGATCGAGGCCCAGGACCGGAAGGAGGCCGGCTGCAGCTAGGGTGCTTAAGGATTTTATGGAGCAGATGGGAGGAGTAGATCCCTGGAGATTTAGTAGACCTAGGAGTAAGGAGTTTTCGTTTTTCTCCTATGTACACGAAGTATTTTCACAAATAGATTTTTTTGTTTTGGGAAGGGCACTGATCCCAAAGGTGACGGGGACGGAGTACACGGCTATAGCCATCTCGGATCATGCTCCACACTGGGTGGACCTGGAGATAGGGGAAGAAAAACAACAGCTTCCACCCTGGAGAATGGACATGGGATTATTGGCAGATGAGGGGGTGTGTTTAAGGGTGAGGGGGTGTATTGAAAGGTACTTGGAACTTAATGATAATGGGGAGGTACAGGTGGGAGTGGTCTGGGAGGCACTGAAGGCAGTGGTTAGAGGGGAGCTGATATCTATTAGGGTACATAAAGGAAAGCAGGAGGGTAGGGAAAGGGAGCGGTTGTTGAAAGAACTTCTGAGGGTGGACAGACAATACACGGAGGCACCGGAGGAGGGACTGTACAGGGAAAGGCAAAGGCTACATGTAGAATTTGACTTGTTGACTACGGGTAATGCAGAGGCACAATGGAGGAAGGCACAGGGTGTACAGTACGAATATGGGGAGAAGGCGAGTAGGTTGTTGGCTCACCAACTGAGGAAAAGGGGAGCAGCGAGGGAGATAGGGGGAGTGAGAGATGAGGAGGGAGAGATGGAGCGGGGAGCGGAGAGAGTGAATGGAGTGTTCAAGGCATTTTATGAAAGATTATATGAAGCGCAGCCCCCGGACGGGAAGGAGAGAATGATGTGCTTTCTGGATCAGCTGGAATTTCCTAAGGTGGAGGAGCAGGAGAGAGTGGGGCTGGGGGCACAGATTGAGACGGAGGAAGTCGTGAAAGGGATTGGGAGCATGCAGGCGGGGAAGGCCCCGGGACCAGACGGACTCCCAGTTGAATTCTATAAGAAATATTTGGACTTGCTGGCCCCGCTACTGATGAGAACCTTTAATGAAGCGAGGGAAAGGGGGCAGCTGCCCCCGACTATGTCAGAGGCAACGATATCACTCCTCCTAAAGAAGGAAAAAGACCCGCTGCAATGCGGGTCATACAGGCCCATTTCCCTCCTGAATGTGGATGCTAAGATTCTGGCCAAGGTAATGGCAATGAGGATAGAGGATTGTGTCCCGGGGGTGGTCCATGAGGACCAAACTGGGTTTGTGAAGGGGAGACCGCTAAATACAAATATACGGAGGCTGCTAGGGGTAATGATGATGCCCCCACCAGAGGGGGAAGCGGAGATAGTGGTGGCGATGGATGCCGAGAAAGCATTTGATAGAGTGGAGTGGGATTATTTGTGGGAGGTGTTGAGGAGATTTGGTTTTGGGGACGGGTATATCAGGTGGGTACAGTTGCTGTATAGGGCCCCGATGGCGAGCGTGGTCACGAATGGACGGGGGTCTGACTATTTTCGGCTCCATAGAGGGACGAGGCAGAGATGTCCTCTGACCCCGTTATTGTTTGCATTGGCGATGGAACCCCTGGCCATAGCACTGAGGGGTTCCAGGAAGTGGAGGGGAGTACTTAGGGGGGGAGAAGAACACCGGGTATCTCTGTATGCGGATGATTTGTTGCTATATGTGGCGGACCCGGCGGAGGGGATGCCAGAGATAATGCGGATACTTGGGGAGTTTGGGGATTTTTCAGGGTATAAACTGAACATGGGGAAAAGTGAGTTATTTGTGGTGCATCCGGGGGAGCAGAGCAGAGAGATAGAGGATTTACCGTTGAGGAAGGTAACAAGGGACTTCCGGTACCTGGGGATCCAGATAGCCAAGAATTGGGGTACATTACATAGGCTTAATTTAACATGGTTGGTGGAACAGATGGAGGAGGATTTCAAGAGATGGGACATGGTGTCCCTGTCATTGGCAGGTAGGGTGCAGGCGGTTCAAATGGTGGTCCTCCCGAGATTCCTTTTTGTGTTCCAGTGCCTCCCGGTGGTGATCACAAAGGCTTTTTTCAAAAGAATTGAGAAGAGCATTATGAGTTTTAGTGGGCTGGGAAGACCCCGAGAGTGAGGCGGGGATTCTTGCAGCGTAGTAGGGACAGGGGGGTGCTGGCACTACCGAGCCTAAGTGAGTACTACTGGGCCGCCAATGTTTCAATGGTGTGTAAGTGGATGGGAGAAGGGGAGGGAGCGGCATGGAAGAGATTGGAGAGGGCGTCCTGCAGGGGGACTAGCCTGCAAACAATGGTGACGGCGCCGTTGCCGTTCTCACCAAAGAAATACACCACAAGGCCGGTGGTGGTGGCTACATTGAAAATTTGGGGGCAGTGGAGACGGCATAGGGGAGGGACGGGAGCTTCGGTGCGGTCCCCAATAAGAAACAATCATAGGTTCGTTCCGGGGAGAATGGATGGGGGATTTGGAGCATGGCAAAGAGCTGGGGTAGTACAACTAAGAGATCTATTTGTAGATGGGACGTTTGCGAGTCTGGGAGCGCTGACGGAGAAATATGGGTTGCCCCAAGGGAATGCATTTCGGTATATGCAATTGAGGGCTTTTACGAGGCAACAGGTGAGGGAATTCCCGCAGCTCCCGATGCAGGACGTGCAGGATAGAGTGATCTCAGAGACATGGGTGGGGGACGGTAAGGTGGCGGACATATATCGAGAAATGAGGGACGAGGGAGAGATCATGGTAGATGAGCTTAAAGGGAAATGGGAAGAAGAGCTGGGGGAGGAGATTGAGGAGGGGCTGTGGGCTGATGCGCTACGTAGGGTAAACTCATTGTCCTCGTGTGCCAGGCTAAGCCTGATACAATTTAAGGTGCTACACAGGGCGCATATGACTGGAGCACGGCTTAGTAAATTTTTGGGGGTAGAGCATAGGTGTGCGAGATGCTCGAGAGGCCCAGCGAATCACACCCACATATTCTGGTCATGCCCGGCACTACAGGGGTTCTGGGTGGGGGTGGCAAAGGTGCTTTCGAAGGTGGTGGGGGTCCGGGTCGAACCAAGCTGGGGGTTGGCTGTATTTGGGGTTGCAGAAGAGCTGGGAGTGCAGGAGGCGAGAGAGGCTGACGTGTTGGCCTTTGCGTCCCTTGTAGCCCGGCGCGATATTGTTAATGTGGAAGGAAGCCAAACCCCCGGGTGTGGAGACCTGGATAAACGATATGGCAGGGTTTATAAAGTTAGAACGGATTAAATTCGTGTTAAGGGGTTCGGCTCAGGGGTTCACCAGGCGGTGGCAACCGTTTGTCAACTACCGCACAGAAAGATAGAGGGAATGGAAAAGAAGTAGACAACAGCGGCAACCCAGGGGGGAGGGGGGGGGGGTAGGGCGGGGGGGAGGAATCGGATGGACTCTCAGGGATGTTATTGTATATGTATAGGTATTTGGTATATGTAATTGTATATTGGATTGTTGGATTGTATTTTTGGAGAGTATTTATTTTGGACAAGGCAGTTGCCATTTAGTTTTGTTTTTTGTTTTTGTTTATATATTACTTATTTATTTGTTTAAAACTGGCCACGGTTATTTATATTGCTTTATTGTTGTGTAAAAGAAACACTACGTATTGTTATGTTTGGCCAAAAAACCTGAATTAAATATATTTTAAAAAAAAAAGAAGATGGGATTTTCGAGTCTGCCATTCGCTCAAGATTGCTGCCATTATGACTTGATTATGCTGATGGGTTTTTCAGCTCCGATGGAGACAAGGTCATTATCATATGTAAGGAGTTCTTACCAACACATTGTTTCTTGGCTGGGGGAGTTTCGGGGCTATTAGCATTCCCATTGTGCTCTTTGCTGATCCAATTAGTGCTGTCTGTCTACTGATGAGTTGTAAATCCAGGGGGGGTTGCTGCAAACATTCCTTTCACACTCAGACAGCCCTGCAAGCCAAGCTTGCTGGGAAAAATTTGGCCAAGAAAGGTGTCCATTTTACAGTTTCTGAGGCTAAAGTCCGGTTTTGCAGTTCAAGGGGACCAGGGGTTGCCCGAGATTCTTACAGCTGGCCTTGGAAAGTGTCTAGAGGAGGTTCACAAGAATAACCCCTGGAATGAAGAGTTTGTCATATGAGGAATGGTTGAGGACTCTGGGTCTGTACTCGTTGGAGTTTAGAAGGATGAGGGGGGATCTTATTGAAACTTACAGGATATTGCGAGGCCTGGATAGAGTGGACGTAGAGAGGATATTTCCACTTGTAGGAAAAACTAGAACCAGAGAACACAATGTCAGTCTAAAGGGACGATCCTTCAAAACACAGATGAGGAGGAATTTCTTCAGCCAGGGTGGTGAATCTGTGGAACACTTTGCCGCAGAAGGCTGTGAAGGCCAAATCACTGAGTGTCTTTAAGACAGAGATAGATAGGTTCCTGATTAATAAGGGGATCAGGGGTTTATGGAGAGAAGGCAAGAGAATGGGGATGAGAAAAATATCAGCCATGATTGAATGGCGGAGCAGACTAGATGGGCCGAGTGGCCTAATTCTGCTCCTATGCCTCATGGTCTTCATTCCAGGAATTTGACCCAGCGACAGTGAAGGAACAATGTGATATGTTTCCAAGTGAGGATGGTGAGTGACTTGGAGGGGGACCTCCCGGTGTTGTTGTTCCCATGTGTCAGTTGCCCTTCTCCTTCCAGATGGTGGCGGTCGTGGGTTTGGTAGGTGCTGCTGCCCAGAGGATCTTCGGTGAGGGGGAAACTGAACGATGGATACATCGAGATTCAAGATTGGAAGTGATGTTTGATGGAAGTGAAGGGTCAAGACCTGCTCGATTTATTTCTCTGCTTCCCTCCTGCATTTTCCATTTTCACTTCACACACAGCTCACATTCTCACCCCTCAATGAGGAGATGCCCCAGAGAGAGGGATGGAGAGTTACTTTCCACTGCAGCTTTACCAAAAAATTATCAGTTCAGCTTTGGACGATACTCTGTCTCCTTACCAGATATTTTTTTCTCATAAAAAAAATGTTAGAGTACCCAATTCATTTTTTCCCAATTGAGGGCCAATTTAGGGTGGCCAATCCACCTGCCCTGCACATCTTTGAGTTGTGGGGGCGAAACCCACACAAACACGGAGAGAATGTGCAAACTCCACACGGACAGTGACGCAGAGCCGGGATCGAACCTGGGACCTCGGCGCCATGAGTGTGCCAGGTTTTATTGAAATTAGATTGTCCATTAGATTTTGAGGAATATTGTTCACAAACTGACTAAAGGAACAAAAACATTGGGCGAGATTCTCCGTCGAGGGGATTCTCCGTCGATGGGATTCTCCGTCGAGGGGATTCTCCGTCGATGGGATTCTCCGTCGAGGGGATTCTCCGTCGATGGGATTCTCCGTCGGTGGGTTTCTCCGTCGGCGGGATGGGATACTCCGTCGGCGGGATTCTCCGTCAGCGGGTTTCTCCGTCGTCGGGTTTCTCCGTCGATGGGATTCTCCGTCGATGGGATTCTCCGTCGGCAGGATTCTCTGTCGGCGAGATTCTCCGCTTCGCCAGCAGTGCACTCACGCCCACGGATTTCCTAACAGAGTGGGGGTGGCCACAGTGGGAAATCCCATTGGCCGGCTGCCGGGATGGAGGATCCCGCTGCCGGGGGGGTGGGGGATGGTGCGCAGAAAACGGGTCTGGCGGGATGAAGAATTCCTCCCATTGATTCTGACCACCTCCAGTGGGGGAGGTAACAGAAAGCATCAACTTTACAAAGAAGGTTGCCAGGGAATCGCTGTGGAAGAGACGTCCTGCACAGAACAGCGTGGCAGCAGCAGCAGAGGCCTGATAATGGCTGTGGCTCCGATTGGGGGCTGTTGTAGGGGTCAGTTTACAAGGCAATGGGGGGGGACTCCCTCCACAGCCGGCGGCAGATACCCACTGGGCTTGGCTTGTAGTGGGGGATCCTCTGCCACTGCAGGGGTCCCACTAGTTACCCAAATCTGCTGACAAGGCGGAAACTACGGTATTCAGGCTGGCTGCTTTCCACCAGGCTCCTCGAGTGGCAGGTGATGAGTCCTCTTGGACCTCTGACCCAACCCCTTCATTTCAAAATCTCCTTCCCGTCCTGCCTTCGAGCCCGCCTCTGCGGGACCAGGAAGATTCCACCCGGAGAGTGTGAGCAGAAGGAGTGCATGATGGAGGAACTGTGAGTCTGATTATGCCAGGCTGTTGCTTTACTAGTCTATGGGACAACTTCCCAATTCTCTCTTGTCCACACATCTTCAGTTCTGTAGAAGGGTCATATGGACTCAAAACTTTAACACTGTTTCTCTCTCCACAGATGCTGCTAGACTTGTTGAGTTTATCCATATTTAGCATCTGCAATATTTTGCTTTCGTTTGAGATTCGAGACCCACACTCATTAAATCAAGTTACAAAACGTCACGCTTTTCGAATAAACAAACATAAACTTTACAAACAGTGTCAAAACATTAAAACAATCTACAATATCTATCTCATACTCTAACATTCAGGGTTAATGTGAGGTACACTATGATTTAACAGCCAAACTGTGGACAAACACACAATATTGCATAATAAATACCAAATGCAACCAAAACAGAGTCCATGGATTACTCGAAAATCCGCACGGACAACAGTAACATTGTGAGTCAATCAATCTCACTGAAACCCAATCCCTCTCATGAGGGATTCCAGTGATCACCTTTAAATATCTCATCTTGAGCTTCTTTCCAAAAATCATTCCAATTCTGATGTCATCAGCAGAGGCCCACCTTGTAGGATTTCAATCTCGCCTCTCGACATTCTGTTCCTCTGGATTCCAGGCACTACAGGTACAAATTACTTCATGTTTTGGACCATGCTAAACGGGTGCTACTGTTCCAAAGGACCCCGCAAGATGGAGTCACCAAACCTTAGCTGATTTTTCAACTTAGAGTCTGCTCCCTGCAGCCCTTTTCCTATTTGGAGCTTGTTTCTCTGCTCCTGGGTCCGTTTTCTGTCACCTGTCGCTCTCTGCTACCTGGGACTTTCTTTTGGGGCCACTCTCTGTCCCCTCTCCCGCTCCCATTATGTGCAAAAACCTCTAAGCCAATCGGGTGTGGAAGTTCCTGGCCTCTGAGCTCAAAAAGTTAAGTACGGTTTTTGTAACAACCTCCATGCAAGATTCCAAGCTCATTTCATTGAAACCTTCCTCAATCCATTCTGGAACTGACACTAAAACCTGAATAGTCAGCATCAGTTCCACTGTCCCACCCAATCTCCCAAATTAAAAATGTTGTTTAGTGGATGCATACACCTGACACTTTAAACCAGAACTCAGCCCAAGCAAAACTTTCTGACATTAAAGAATCAAATAAACTATTCAAACAAAAATATTTTTATTTTTGTAAATCAATGTTGATAAGGCACACAATACTGCTTGAGATTTCTGTGCCTTCTAATTGGATCGTATCTGTCATTATATGTTCAAAAGTTTGATGTAACATTTTGATTCACAAATACAGGTGCAGTTACTGGAATCCGTCACAGGAGGGTGGTGGTGGCTCAGAGTATAGAGCAATGGAGAAAATAATAATAAATCAGAAATGAAACTCACATTTACACAGTTATACACTTACACAACTCCCACACTTACATACAAATAGTTACACAAATACATACACAATTTACAAAATGCACACCTTACATAACTTGCACAACTTACACAACTCACGTACCTACACACCTGATACACTTACACAACTCATACATCTACACTACCTCACACACTTGCACAACTCACACACACAACTTACACACTGACAAAGTTCACACACACAAATTACACACTTACACAACTCACACAGCTCAAACACTTACACAACCTACACACACATACTGGCTGCACTCTAATACAACTTACACATTCGCACAACTCATACATTTACACAACTCACACAAATATCCACTCACACTTATGCAACTCATACAATCACACAACTAACACACGTACACACTTGCACAACTTACATACTCACACAACTTACATACTAACACAACATACACACTCTCCCAGTTACACACTTACATAACCTACAGACTTACACAATTTACACACTTCCACAACTCACACACGTACATGCAACTTACACACTTACGCAATCTACACAACTTACACACTCACACAACAGCTTATGTTTGATTGGACAATATTACAACCTGAGATTGTTCCAGCAGATCAAGACATCTCACTCTGGCCAGACAGTCTCACTCTCACCAGGGTCAGTGAGTGTGGGTCAGGGAGTGTGGGTCAGTGAATCATGGACAGAGTGCTTGTGTGGTGAACCACTGTATTACATTGTACATACTGTTCTTACTTATTCTACTGACTGTTCTTACTGCTTGTTACATGTCTGGGTTTGTCCCTGCTGGCTCCGCCCCTCGGGCTCAAGTATAAAGGTCGCTAACCTCCAGCCCTGCCCTCATTCTGGGACCGGCTGCCAGCAGGTATCTTTTAGCTTATTAAAGCCACAGTTTACTCTTCCGACTCTCGTCTGTCCTCATTGATGGCAAATCAATTTAATCAGCTAAAATTTTAAGATGGATCCTTCGCTGAAGCCTGATCACCTGGAGCTGGACCCCCAAGCAGCCGACGCCACTGCCACGTTTGAACACTGGCTAAGCTGCTTCGAATCTTGCATTGATTCCTCCACCCCACAAGCTGCGAGTCCTCAACTCCCGGGTGAGCCCGCAAATTTTCCTTCTTATAGAGATGCTACCTCGTACGAGGATGCGATAACGCTGTTGAAGGGGCAGTATGTTAAGGAAGTCAACGAGGTGTACGCTAGGCATCTCCTTGCCACGAGGCGACAGCGCCCCGGAGAATCGCAAGCTGAATTTCTGCGCACCTTGCGGGTACTCGGCCGGAACTGCAATTGTAAGGCGGTATCGGCTGTCAAGCTCACCGAATTGCTGATCCGGGACGCCTATGTTGCAGGCATAAAATCTAATTACATCCGCCAGTGCCTACCAGAAGGGGGGACACTCGACCTCCAAAACACAGTACAACTCACGGACTCATTGGAAGTGGCCTTCTATCACATGGATGCCTACACCTCCGACCACGCGGCACCCTTGTGGACATCGTGGGCACCGCCATCACCCGACCCAGGGGCGCCGCAAGCCTGTGCGACGCAGCAACCCACCAACTTCGGTGGCCCGAAATGTTACTTCTGTGGCCAGGGTAAGCAACCCAGACAACACTGCCCAGTGAGGAACGCGATCTGCAACGGGTGCGGAAAGAAGGGCCACTTCTCTAAAGTCTGCCAGGCCCCACCTTTTTCTAAACCCAGCAGCGCTGCGTGTAGCCTGCGTGGCCCGCCCCCATCTTCCATGTCATCTGCCACATGCGACCTGTGGGGCCGCCATCTTGGCCGCCATCTTCAACGCCACCCGCCACGTGCGACCCGTGGGGGCCGCTATCTTCGACACCATCCGCCACGTGCGACCCCGGGGGGCCGCCATCTTGGAATCACCCCTCCGCCTCCCGGAACCCCTGCTCACCAGATCGTACGATGGCCTCCGCTACCCTCAATCAGCCCACCCATTTTCCGAAGCTCGCCTCCATCACCCTCGACCAACCTCGACCTCATCACCTCACTAAATCCATGATGGCCGTCCAGATCAACAGCCACGAGACGACCTGCCTCTTCGACTCCGGGAGCATTTAGAGTTTCATTCACCTAGATACGGTACAGCGCTGCTCCCTCCCAATTTTACCCGCGACCCAGAAAATCTCCCTGGCTTCCGAATCATATTCCGTGGAAGTCTGTGGGTACTGTGTCGTAACCCTTACAGTACGGGGCGTCGAGTACAAACATTTCAAGCTCTACGTCCTCCCTCAACTCTGCGCTGCCCTACTACTAGGTCTAGATTTCCAATGCCACCTCAAAAGTCTTACCTTGGTGTTCGATAGACCCCTGCTCCCTCTCACCATCTGTAGCCTCTCGACCGTTAAGGTCGCCCCACCCCCGCTCTTTGCTAACCTCACCCCGGACTGTAAGCCCGTCGCCACGGGGAGCAGACGATACAGTGTTCGGGACAAGCCTTTATCAGGTCGGAGGTCCAGCGACTCCTGCGGGAAGGGATCATAGAGGCCAGTACTAGCCCCTGGAGAGCCCAAGTGGTGGGCATCAAAACTGGGGAGAAGCACCGGATGGTCATCGACTACAGTCAGACCATCAACCGGTACACGCAACTTGATGCGTACCCTCTCCCCCGTATATCTGACATGGTCAATCAGATTGCGCAGTGCCGAGTTTTCTCCACTATTGACTTGAAGTCCACGTACCACCAGCTCCCTATCCGCCCGGAGGACCGCTAATACACTGCCTTTGAGGCAGATGGCCGCCTCTACCACTTCCTCAGGGTCCCCTTCGGCGTCACCAATGGGGTCTTGGTCTTCCAACGGGAGATGGGCCGAATGGTTGACCAGTACAGGCTGCGGGCCACGTTCCCGTATCTGGATAATGTCACCATCTGCGGCCATGACCAGCAGGACCATGACGCTAACCTCCAACATTTCCTCCACACCGCCAAGCTCCTTAACCTGACAATAAGGAGAAATGCATTTTCCGCACAACCCGCCGAGCCATCCTTGGCTACGTCGTGGAAAATGGAGTCCGAGGGCCCGACCCCGACCGCATGCGCCCTCTCCTGGAAATTCCACTCCCCCCACTGCCCCAAGGAACTGAAGAGGTGCCTGGGGTTCTTTTCCTATTATGCCCAGTGGGTCCCCAATTATGTGGACAAGGCCCGCCCACTCATTAAATCCACCATTTTTCCCCTGACAGCTGAGGCCCGCCAGGCCTTCAACCACATCAAAACAGATATTGCCAAAGCCGCGATGCACGCAGTAGACGAGTCCATCTCCTTCCAGGTGGAGAACGATGCGTCTGATTTTGCTCTGGCCACTACCCTCAACCAGGCGGGTAGGCCCGTGGCTTTCTTCTCCCGTACCCTCTTGGCCTCCGAAATTCGACACTCCTCCGTCGAAAAGGAAACCCAAGCCATTGTGGACGCTATGCGTCATTGGAGGCATTACCTGGCCGGCAGGAGATTCACTCCCCTCACTGACCAACGGTTGGTTGCCTTCATGTTTAATAATACGCAGCGGGGCAAGGTCAAGAATGACAAGATCCTAAGGTGGAGGATCGAACTCTCCACCTATAATTATGATATCTTGTATCGACCTGGGAAGCTCAATGAGCCCCCAGAAGCCCTATCCCGCGGTTCATGTGCTAGTGCACAAGTAGATTGACTTCGGGCCCTCCACAATGACCTCTGTCACCCGGGGGTCACCCGTTTTTTTCATTTTAGCAAGACCCGCAACCTGCTTTACTCCATCGAGGAGGTCAGGACCATGACCAGGGACTGCCAGGTCTGCGTGGAGTGCAAAGCGCACTTCTATCGGCCAGATAGAGCACACCTGGTAACGGCCTCCCGCCCTTTTGAGCGCCTCAGCATCGATTTCAGAGGGCCCCTCCCTTCCACTGACCGTAATGTGTATTATCTCAACATTATTGATGAGTACTCACGTTTCCCTTTCACCATCCCATGCCCTGACATGACCTCGGCCACAGTCATCGAGGCCCTGCACGGCCTCTTCACCTTGTTCGGTTTTCCCACTTACATCCATAGCGATCGGGGTTCCTCCTTCATGAGTGATGAGCTGCGTCAGTTCCTGCTTAGCAAGGGCATCGCCTCAAGCAGGACGACCAGCTACAATCCCCGGGGAAACGGACAGGTGGAGAGGGAGAACACGACGGTCTGGAATGCCGTCCTTCTTGCCCTATGGTCTAGGAGTCTCCCTGTCTGTCGCTGGCAGGAGGTCCTTGCCAATGCGCTCCACTCCATTCGGTCGCTCCTGTGTACCGCCACCAATATGACATCTCACGAGAGAATGTTTGTCTTCCCCAGGAAGTCCACCTCAGGGGTCTCGTCCCGTCCTGGCTGACGGTCCCAGAGCCCGTCCTCCTCCGGAGGCATGCAAAGAGTCACAAGTCGGATACCCTGGCTGAACGGATCTTTCTCCTCCATGCTAACCCCCAATATGCCTACGTGGCACACCATAACGGGCGGGAGGACACAGTCTCCCTTCGGGACTTGGCACCCGCAGGTTCCCCAGCGACCATCACCACTACCCCCGGCTCTACACTGTCTCCCTCTGTTGCCACTCACGACTCTACACCGTCTTCCTCCGTTGCTACTTATCCGGAAGATGACACGCTCCTGGATCAGCAGGCCTCAACACTTCATCCGACACCAGTGTCCTCACCACAGCCGGAGCTGCGGCGATCACAGCGGAAGGTCAAAGCCCCCGACAGACTCGATCTCTAATTCAACCCGTCCTCTTCACCCCCGCCGGACTCTTTTGTTTTCAACAGGGGGTGAATGTGGTAAACCGCTGTATTATATTGTACATGCTGTTCTTACTTATTGTACTTACTGTTCTTACTGCTTGTTACATGTCTGGGTTTGTCCCTGCTGGCTCCACCCCTCGGGCTCAAGTATAAAGGTCGCTAACCTCCAGCCCTGCCCTCATTCTGGGACCGGCTGCCAGCAGGTATCTTTCAGCTGATTAAAGGCACAGTTTACTCTTCCGACTCTCATCTGTCGTCATTGATGGTACATCAGCTTGCCATTCCAGTTAGTGTCGGTCAGTGAATATGGTCAGTCTGTGTTTGTCAGATATTGTGTGCTGGTGAATCCATGTGGGCCATTGAGTGACTGTGTTTTAGTGAGTGATGGTCAGTGTGGATCGGTTTTCGGCGCAGGAGCCGGGAGTTTCACTCGGTGCTGCTGCTAGCCCCTCACCGGTCCCGCAATCGGTGAGGGATCAGCGCCAATTGTTTGGTCGTAAAACTCCCACAAATTCTCCGTTTGAGCCGGCACTTTGGTGCTGAGATGGAGAATTCAGCGCACAGCATTGCTGCCTGTCGGTTAGATCATTCTGAACCAGTGAGCAGAGTTTGGTCACAATCTTCCTCAAACCCCCCCCTCTCTCAGGCTCTGAGATTTGTTTCCTCTTTTCTCTCCAATTGATGCTACATTTCGAATTGCAATTCAGAGTCTTGGTAAACAGTTCTCAGTGCCGCAAGGGATGTTCTGGAATCATCGACACACTTGGGATTTCTACAAGTTTGGTGCAGCCCTCCTGATGGAATATTATTTTCAGTCCCAGGCTCCGCACTTTAGGAGGGATTTGAAGACCATTGAGAAGGGGGCAGCGGAGATACACTAGAATGACACCCGGGAAGGACTTGACTGAAGAGTCCAAAGAAACTGGAGTTGTTCTCTTGCAGCAGTGAAAGTCCAGGGAGAATTTGACCGAGGTGTTCAAAATAAGAAGCAGAATTAAGCTCCCTCTATACTGTCTGACCATACCTTCCGTTGTGAAGCTGTGCTCCCTTGAGTAAATGTTCTGAATGTATTTAATTGATACTCTTCCAGACTAGCGTTGTCCACCAGCAATGTGAACCCATTCTAACGGTGAGAGAATGCTGCATGACCTCATTGTTCGATCTGCCCCAGAGGAATTTCGCAGCTTGGGGTTCACCCACATTGCAGTAATTTATGGTGTCAATCCAACAGGCCGATTCTTGTTTTCCAGTTGGCTGGATGGCTGGTTCGTGATGAAGGCCCCACTTTCTCAGCTTTGCCCCTTGACTGAGGTGTGGCGCTCCTCAGATGAAACCTCCGGAGGCCTGGACTGTTGAGCTGTACCCAGGGTGGAATCTGGAGTAGGTGAGTATGGGTTTGGTATGTGCCTAAACTGCAACTGTAAGTAAAGTAAAGTCGCCATAGTCCCTGATGACCATTGGCTGTTTTCCCCATTGAGGGGGAGAGCTGACTGGTGGTGATTTAACCTGAGGCCCACCACACCTCAGGCAAGGGGCAAGGACTTCATGAATAACCTCAGCCGGTGAGGGAATTGAACCCGGGCTATTGGCATCGCTCTGCATCACGAACCAGCCATCCAGCCAAGCGAGCTAGACCGTCCCCCATTGGACTGTAGTGTGCAGGGGTGTGTCACCAATGTCGACCTCAGATTGAGAAATCTGCTTTGTTTGATAATTATCAAGGAATCTTTCTATTTGTAAACAGTGATGACGGACCCCTCCTCAAAGATGCTGGTTGACACACTGAGAGAACCGGGGAGATTACAATGCTTTCCCCATCCTTCCTTCCATACTCATACCTTCCTTTGATACTGTGGTAGGCTATCTTAGGGGTATCGCAGTACCGAGGTGGGATGGACCTTATACTGTAGCATGAGTGATGGAACCTGCCTGCTGGTTCCGCCCAGCAGGCGGAGCATAAGAGTCTGTGTTTCACCCACAGCAGTCATTCTGTACCGGAGCTACTGAGGTAATTACTTGTTCATTAAAGCCTTCAATTGGACTACAGTCGCGCTTCAGTAGTGATTGATCGTGCATCAATTTAATGAACAAATTTGAAGAATGGCTGCTCTCCGCATCAAGCCAGACTGTCCACAAATCAACCCCCACGCGGCAAATGCAGCAGCAACTTTTGAACATTGGCTGGCATGTTTCAACGGGTACATCAGGACGGCCCCGACTACCCCAGGGAGGAACAGAAAATGCAAGTCCTCCATTCAAGGGTGAGCTCAGAAATCTACATGCTTATCGAAGACGCGGATAGTTTCGAGGACGCAATGATTTTGTTAAAAGGGCACTGCGTCCGCACTGTGAATCAGGTAGACGCTCAGCATCAGACGGCAGAACCCAGGGGAATCACTGGACGATTTTTACCGCGCATTGTTAGTGTTAGGTAGAAACTGTAACTGTCCACAAGTCTCAGCCAATGACCACACCGAACTATTAATACGGGATGCTTTTGTTGCGGGCATGCTGTCCTCTAAAATCCGCCAGCGACTGCTGGGAAACGACATGCTAGGGGTTAAAGAGGCACGGAAACTTGCGCACTCCCGAGATGTAGCCTCCCACAACACCCAGGTCTACGTTCCCGACTGTGCGGTACCCGCATGAACAGGGTGAACCCCACCCCCAGCCGATTCCAAAGCACCCCTAAATTCCCCACAAGCTTGTGCAGTGCGGCAGCCAGGAAACCCTGGGCGGAGGGGGGGGGGGGGGGGGGCGGCCCAATGCTATTTTTGTGGGCAAAGCAAACACCCCCGCCAACGTTGCCCAGCCCGATCCGCAATCTGCAAGGGCTGCGGGAAGATGGGGGCACCTCGTGGCAGTATGCCAGGCCCGGTCGGCCGCCGCTTTCTCCACAGGTGAACCGGGCCCGCTGCCATTCCTCTCCTCTCAGGCCATGTGCGATTCATGGGGGCAGCCATCTTGGATGACGTCTCAGGACCCCGACTCGGGTGGCCGCGTGTCGCCCAACGAGATCTCTCAGCTTCTGCCACAACTTGCCTCAGTGACACTGGACCAGTCTCGGCCCCGAACGCTTTCAATTGCTACGACGTCGGTACTCATCAATGGGCACAAGACATTCTGCTTGATCGACTCTGGGAGCACGGAGAGCTTCATCCATCCCAAGAGGTAAGACACTGCTCCCTCGCTCTACACCCGATTGAACAAAAGATCTCCCTGGCCTCTGGGTCCCACTCTGTGGAGATCCGGGGGTACTGCATAGTCAACCTCATGGTCCAGGGCGTGGAGTTCAATAACTTCCGACTCTACGTCCTCCCCCATCTCTGCGCTGCCACACTCCTGGGACTGGACTTCCAGTGTAACCTGCGAAGTTTATCATTCAAATTCGGCGGCCCCATGCCCCCCTCACTGTCTGCGGCCTCGCGACTCTCAAGGCCAACCCGCCTTCCCTGTTTGCAAATCTTACCCCCGATTGCAAATCCGTTGCCACCAGGAGCAGACGGTAGAGTGCCCAGGACCGGACATTCATTAGGTCGGTAGTCCAACGGTTACTAAAGGAAGGCATTTTCGAGGCCAGCAACAGCCCCTGGAGATCTCAAGTGGTGGTTGTAAAGACCGGGGAGAAACATAGGATGGTCATAGACTACAGTCAGACCATCAACAGGTATACGCAGCTCGACGTGTACCCTCTCCCCCGCATATCTGAAATGGTCAACCAGATACAAGGTTTACTCCACAGTAGACTTTAAATCAGCCTACCACCAGCTCCCCATTCGCCTGGACAACCGCAAGTACACTGCGTTCGAAGCAGATGGGCGGCTCTACCATTTTCTAAGGGTTGCCTTTGGTGTCACAAATGGGGTCTCGGTCTTCCAACGGGAGATGGACCGAATGGTTGACCGGTACGGTCTGCGGGCATGTTCCCGTACCTCAACAATGTTACCATCTGCGGCCATGACCAGCAGGACCACGACACCAACCTCCGCAAATTCCTCCATACTGCAAAAATCCTTAACTTAACCGAAAACAAGGACAAATGCATGTTTAGCACCGATCGCGTAGCCATCCTCGGCTACGTATTGCATGATGGAGTCATAGGCCCAGGTCCTGAACGCATGCCCCCCCTCATGGAGTTTCCCCTCCCCCACTGCTCCAAGGCCCTGAAACGTTGCCTGGGCTTCTTTACTTATTACGCCCAGTGGGTCCCCAATTATGCGGACAAGGCCCGCCCTCTAAGCCAGTCCACGGTTTTTCCCCTATCGACAGAGGCCCGCCAGGCTTTCAGTCGCATCAAAGCAGACATCGCCAGGGCGACGATGCACACATTCGATGAGTCCCTCCCCTTTCAGGTCGAGAGCGACGCATCAGAAGTAGCTCTGGCTGCCACTGTCAATCAGGCGGGCAGACCCGTGGCCTTCTTTTCACACACCCTCCACGTCTCAGAAATCCGCCATTGCTCCGTCGAGAAGGAGGCCCAAGCCATCGTCGAAGCTGTGCGGCATTGGAGGCATTACCTGGCCGGCCGGAGATTCACTCTCCTCACTGACCAACGGTCGGTAGCCTTCATGTTTGACATTGCACAGCGGGGCAAAATTAAGAATGATAAGATCTTACGGTGGAGGATCGAGCTCTCCACCTATAATTACGAGATCTTGTATCATCCCGGGAAGCTTAACGAGCCTTCTGATGCCCTGTCCCGCGGCACTTGTGCCAGTGTACAAGTAGATCGACTCCGGACCCTCCACGACAACTTCTGCCACCCGGGGGTCACCCAGTTCTTCCACTTTGTTAAAACCCGCAATCTGTCCTACTGCATCGAGGAGGTCAGGGCCATAACCAGAAACTGCCAAACCTGCGCGGAGTGCAAGCCGCACTTCTACAGCCAGAGAAAGCGCACCTGGAGAAGGCTTCTCGCCCCTTTGAACGCCTCAGCGTGGATTTCAAAGGGCCCCTTCCCTCCACCGACTGCAACACGTATTTCTTCAGCGTGATTGATGAGTACGCCCGGTTCCCTTTTGCCGTCCCCTGTCCTGATATGACAGCTGCCACCGTCATTAAAGCCCTTTACCCTGTTCGATTTCCCCTCCTACATCCATTGCGATAGGGGGTCCTCCTTCATGAGTGACGAGCTGCGCCAATTCCTGCTCAGCAAGGGCGTTGCCTCCAGCAGGACAACCAGTTACAACCCCCGGGGAAACGGGCAGGTAGAGAGGGAGAACGGGACAGTCTGGAAGGTTGTCCTACTGGCCCTAATGCCCAAGAATCTCCCAGTGTCCCGATGGCAGGAGGTCCTCCCCGATGCACTTCACTCCATTCGATCACTACTGTGCACGACTACCAACGAAACACCTCATGAACGTCTCCTTGCCTTCCCTAGGAAGTCCTCCTCGGGGACCTCGCTCCCAACATGTCTGGCAGCCCCCGGACCCATCCTACTCCGCAAACACGTACGGGCCCCACAAGTCGGACCCACTGGTCGAGAGGGTACATCTCCTCCATGCTAATCCCCAGTATGCCTATGTGGCGCACCCCGACAGCTGACAAGACAAGGTCTCCCTCCGGGTTCTGGCCCCTGCTGCATCCCCCCCCCCCTCACCCCCCCCCCCCCCCCCCACCCCCGCCAAACAACCCCAACCATTTTTTCACCGGCGCACACCACCGCAGTCCCCTTCTCAGGAGGATCCGAGTTCCCACTGGCCCCATCCGGATGCGATGAAGCTGAAGACGATACGCTCCCAGAGCCACAGATGCCCAAGCCTACGCCAGCATCACCGCCGGGACTGCGACGATCGCAGAGGATGACCAGGGCCCCCGACTGGCTGATAGTTTCATTGTGAAATGAACTTGTAAATAATTGTCTGTAAATATGCGTATTGCATGTAAAGGCACCGACAGGCAGTCCTCTACCACTGTAAAAGCTAGGCCAGCACCCCTGCCGGACTCTTTTTTAAACAGGGGGTGAATGTGGTCGGCTATACTAGCGGTATCGCGGTACCTAGGTGGGATGTACCTTATACTGTAGTATGAGTGGTTCCGCCCAGCAGGCGGAGCATAAGAGTCTGTGTTTCACCCACAGCAGTCATTCTGTACCGGAGCTGCTGGGGTAACTACTTGTTCATTAAAGCCTTCAATTGGACTACAATCTCACTTCAGTAGTGATTGATCGTGCATCAGATACAAAATCAACTTGAGGGGAAATAGAACCTGGGCACCGGTTACACTTTCTCAAGGGGGAGTTAGGTTAAAATCACCCACTCATCAACGCTGCAAAATTCTGAGGCAGGTTTGTGTTTCTTGAACAATCCATCACAGCATCAAGTATGGCAATTACTTAGTCCTGTGTCTGAGATTTCACTTTGCCAGTATTTAAAGGAAGGACAGAGTAAGTAGCTGGATCAATCAGCTGATTTAATGGGATATTCCTTCACTGCTCTTCTTCTGGACAATGAACATATTCAGTATATCCATCATCCGAGAGGCTGTGTGTTTGCAGGATAAAGCAGTTAGAGGTTTAATCTGCAAAGTGCGAGAGGATTTCCCCTCAGTAATACCATTGGAACTACAGGTTAACTATTAAGGGCCGCCAGTAGGACGGGGAGGTTAGCTCTGATGACTAGCAGAGTTCTTGGGTCTGTGAGATGTTTGCAGCTTGCATTGACCAAACAAGATCCTGTTAACACCCACCTTCTCCTAAATTCACAGTCGGATTAATTTCCAAAATTCAGGAAGGGGAACTGTCCCATATGTGGGGGGGGGTGGCGGTGAGTGGTTGTACACAATCTCCTTTACAATAAGTACTTCTCCACCACAGACCCTGTGTCCATCACCTTTAACTCAGTCAGGGACCAATTTGTAACCATAAATTGAAGCCATTTTGATTTGATCCAATCTGTGATTAACCACAAAAATAAAGAGGGAATTTCCGCAGCCAGCACCACACCAGGTGTAGTCAATTATGGTGCTAAACTATTTGCAAAGAGTTTTCGGCATTTCTCTGAGACTTAAATGAGCAATAATTAGTATTGACCACTCAGTAATTAGTACTGACCACTCAGTAATTAGTACTGACTACTCAGTAATTAGTACTGACCATTCAGATCATGATCGGATCGTTCAGCTCAGTGGTGTATAATTGGAACAATCTAACTACTCTTCAACTGGACCCCAATTGCCAGCTTACATCTGCAAAATGATCTCATCTCATTATTTTGATGCAAGTGCTTTAACTGTGCCTGGACTCTTTGACCATTTAATAAACAAAATATTTGCAATCATTGGACTGGCATATAGCGCAAATGGAGAAGTCTCCACATCACATGGTCACAGTTTGGGATGTGCTAAAGCTTCTATAGGCTGGTCGATTGATGCTGAACTTTTATCGATAGTTTTGGCTGATAACTTTCCAAGTGGGAACTCCAGTGTTAAAGATGTGGCTGGATGATCAATTCTCTGTAAGCTGCACCCACCCCCACTGCCAACTGTGTCACTTTGAATTCACCTTGATGCCCACTGCTTAACTTCCCCATTAATAGTTTGCCTGGATGTTGACAGGTTCGCGTTCTTACAGAGGAAACACCTGAGCAGCACAACATTCCTTAGGTGCAGCTTCCCACCATGGGAGAGCCCCAAATCGGGCTTCGCGCCAGGCGCAAAATCTCGCAAGAGTCACCTGGGGTGTGGCGTAAATCAGATATTTATATTTAAATGAGCCAATAGGCTGAATCGGGCGCTGTTTAGCACCGGTTTCCACAATCGTGGATCAGGCATGTGTGACTGCATGTGTATTGCAAGAATAATGAAGGGATAACAATTTACGGTAACTGCATCCAACCGTTAGATGGCGATCAAGTGCATAGACATGGATCACGTGATGCTCTTGATTCGTGGAGAAGGTTGTTAGGCGAGATAAAGAATAGTCATGTTGTCAGGAGCTCTAGTTAGAATTATTGCTTTTGTCAATCTGTTATCTTTTATATCTTAGCAAGCAAGTCAAATCTATTTAGTTGTAGGGTTAATAAATTAGCTTTGTTCAAAACATAGCTTGATGTTCTTTGTGAGACACTACACTTCAAAGCCATCCTCATTCAGATAGCAAAGAACATCACATGATACCAGGGGTGAACATCGTAAAGTACCACGTGTACATGCTTACGATAAGTGGAAAGGTTCAGCAAGAGAAGAGAAGTTTTACAAACATTTCAGTGAAACAAAACTTGAAATTTCTAACCAGTGTCTGACTTCAACGACGACGTCAAAGCAAATCCCAGTTGAAGCTGAGATGGAAGATCTCCAAACACCAGGGCAATTTCGTACTTCAGGTAAAGTAGACATTAATTGGCGCAATTTGAAGCAGCAGTTTGAATTGTAGATCTCTGCCCTAGACTGAAAAGCAGCCATCGATCAGTGCAAAATAGCATTGTTTCGAACAGTGGCTGGCTCGCAAGCGCTTGAAATCGTTCCGGTTTGAGGACGAGGCAGTTAAAAAAAGTACAACAAAGTAATTGAAAAGTTTGACAAGCACTGCCAGAAATGTTTGAATGGTATGTGTTCAGGCAAAGAGTGCAAAGAGCAGGTGAAACGGTTGACTGCTGCAAAAAGGATCTCAGGCTTAAAGCACAGACATGCAGGGCGGGATTCTCTGGTCGTGAGGCTAAGTGTTGATGCCATCATAAACAGGCCCTCAGGAACAGCGATCTTGCGCCTCACTGGGGGCCAGCACGGCACTGGAGTGACTCATGCAGCTCCAGCTGCCGATACCGGCGTCAAACGGGCGCGCGGGTCTGCGCATGCGCACTGCGGCTGATGCGAATTTGCGCATGTGCACTTGCTTCCTTCTCCGCGCCGGCCCTGACGCAACATGGCGGAGAGCTACAGGGGCCGGTGCAGGGTAAAAGAGGCCTCCAGCAGGAGAAGCCTGCCCTCCGATCAGTAGGCCCCAATCGCGGGCCAGGCCACAGTGGAGGCCACCCCCTGGGTTGGATCCTCCCTCCCCCCCACCAGGCCGCCCCCCGCAGGATGGACGCCAAGGTCCTGTTGGGTAAGACCATATGTGAACGGCACCAGCGGGAGTCGGGCTATCTTGGCGGCCACTCGACCCATCCCGCGCGGAGAATCGCCGGGGGGGGGGGGGGGGGAGCACGACCGATGACCGTAGAATTGGTGTACCGGCGTCGGGGCGGCGTCACGTGAATTGCGCCCGGCCCGGCGATCCTCCGACCTGGCCCGAGGTCAGAGAATCCAGCCCGTAATTTTTTGATTCTCCCAGACTCACTTCTGCGAGATCAGGTAGTCTACAGAGTAATAAGTGACAAACTGCAGGAAAGGTTCTTGCATTTGACATTAGAATGCAAAATCAGTATGTGTAGAGCAAGTGAACTTGCCAGAAATCAATTCTCAGAAATGTTAGTCAGAGAAAGTGGCGGGAAAATTAACGTCGTGATCGACACCATTAATGCAGTGGCGCACCTAAAAAAAAAACGTGCTCCAGACGCCAGCGATTTTACGCATGACATCATGAGCGTCATGACGTATAACTGGTGGCATCATCGTGCATGAGATCAAAAAATGCCCTGCATACGAAAACGTGTGCGAAATGGCATAAGCTAAACCACTCTGCATATCAATGCAGATCGGGAACAAATTCAGCTCTGGCGCTGTAAAGCAACAGTGCTACCCACTGTGCTACCGTGCTGATTGGATAATCACCAAAGTGGAAGAACCAACTGACTGGGTCAATTCTATGGTTTGTGTGAAGAAAGCCAATGGTGACCTGAGAATCTGTATCAATCTGAATCAGAATATTAAGCGGGAACACTACCCGATTTCTAAAAGGAAGGAAGGTGCTGGTGAAATGTCAAGTGCCATGATCTTTACCAATCCAGATGCATCCAGGATTTTTTAGTTGCCAAAATTAATCAAAGAAGAAACATGTAAGGATAAGGATGAAATTATCCAATGAGTGTTAAAGTACATGCAGATGGTTGGCCGAAAGGAACTTGTTCCAACTACCGAAACATACGTACAGAACTAAGCAGTGAAAATGGGTTCCTGCTCAGGCAAAATCGTATTGTAATACCGACTTCTTTACGACAAATGATCCTCAGCAAGGTGCATGAAGGCCAACTGGGGATGGAAAAATGTAAAAGAAGAGCTCGTGAGTCCGCATTTTGGACGGGAATCAACAATGACAGTATCAACCTAGTTCCACAATGTGAAACGTGTCGGAAGAACCAGTCCCATCAGCAGAAGGAAGCACAGACAATGCACAAAATCATCACAACTCCATGGTCAAAAGTAGGCATTGAACTGTTTTTCTTTCAAGGCAATGAATACTTGTTAGTCATTGACTATTTTTCGAATTATCCTGAGATAATCAAGCTACCCAACCCAAGTTTGAAGGCAGTTATCAAGGCTACAAAGGAAATATTTGCTAGGCACAGCATCCCATTCACCGTAATGAGTGACAATGGACCGCGTTTTGATAGCAACGAATTGACTGAGTTTTCCAAACAGTATGATTTCCAGCATGTAACCTCCAGCCCACTTCAGCCACAGTCCAATGGAAAGGCTGAGAAGGGAGTGCATATTGCCAAGAAGTTACTTAAGAATACTTGGGATTCCAACAGCAACCCAAACGTAACGTTGTTAAGCTACAGAACGACACCACTTTTGACAGGATGCTTGCCAGCACAGTTGCTGATGAATCTAAAGATACGTACCATGTTACCGTGTCTTACTACAACAAATCCTGAGAACGAAGTCGCAATCCAAAAAAATCAAACAGAGCAAAAGGAAACAGCAGAAGTACTATGATAGAACAGCAAAACATTCTATCACCGCTACAAGGTGATGCTGCCACAGCACAACTTCCGAATGGATGGTCAAGCATGGCACATGTAAGACTCCAGGCAGCTCCGCATTCCTATGTAGTATGAACGGAAAAGGGTTCTAATTTAAGGAGAAACCACAGAGCACTTCTTAAGGTGAAGATGACTCAACACACATTTCCAAACATCACAATAGATACAGAGCTACCCAAAGCAACTCTAACAGTATGCCAGGAAGACATCATTCCAGCCGAGAACACAATGACACCAGCATTGGTACAATCACAACTGCAAGAAAAGTTTGCACTGAAAAGATCTTCACGCCTCAGAAAAAAAACAAATAGTCTTAATTTGTGAAAAAAGAATGGAACAATTGTTAACTACTGGGCAATAACAGTGAAACCATATATAACCTTAAGAAGCAACATGTACTGTAAATATGTTTGAATGGGCATATCCAAACAACTTCAAAGAAAGGGTGATGTGACAATACGTATATTGCAAGAATAATGAAGGGTTAACAATTTACGGTAACTGCATTAAACTACCAGATGGAAATCAAGCGCATACACGCGGATCACGTTATACTCTTGATTCAGGGGAAAGGTTGTTAGGCGAGATAGAGAATAGTCATGTTATCAGGAGCTCTGTAGTTAGAATTATAGTTTTAGTTAATCTGTTATCTTTTCTATCAGAGCAAGCAAGTCAAACCTATTTAGTTGTAGTGTAAATAAATTAGCTTTGTTCAAAACATAGCTTGATGTTCTTTGTGAGACACTACACTTCAAATCCATCCTCATTCAGAAAGCAAAGAACATCACACCTTGGGGGGGGGCCTCCCAGGCCATTAGAGCGTCTCAGATAATTTCTGTCAGGGAAGGGTGGCACTCTGGCACTCCCCTGGCACATGGGCACCTTGACACTGCCAGCCTGGCACCCGGCAGTGCTTCCCGGGCAACCTGGCAGTGCCAATGTGGGGATTCCCAGTTGGCACTGCCAGAATATCAGGGGTACTCTCAGGGTGCCAGACTGGCAGTGCCAAGGTGCCCAGGTGCCAGGTTGTTACTGCCAGGTATCGGGGCCTGGGGGGGGCCATGCCCAAGAAAGGGATGGTGAGGGCGGGCTTTGAGGGGGCGAAAGAAAGGTTGGGGGTGGTCCTGAAAGGGGGGTGTAGAGATCAGGGTCGGCATTCAAAATGGCGTCCCAATCTTTGAGCAGCCTGTCTTGCTGACGAGCTCAACTTCCCAGTGCAGGAAAACTTCCTAAATATGGCTTAGATGGGGAGAAACCCACCGAGGCGCCAAAAGATGTTGAATAGCGGTGTCTCAGCTTCTGAGAAACACCCTGCCTAAAGCAGCGGATCAGATTTGGAAATACTTTGGGTGAATTGCGCCCCGTGTCTCAGTCAGATGGGGCTTCCAATAGTTTGGGGTGTGGAGCTGCAGCACCTGTCATTGGCTCCTTGTCAGTCAATGAGAGCAGTTCTGAATGCTGGGGCCCCGACCATTTGACAGTCCCTTCAAGCAGCTCCTGAGTGTCAGAGATTCAATATTACTTATGAACGCGAATCATTTACATTCCGAGTCAATGGGAACTGCGTGAGAGCGTGGACAACGGGAGCTCATGGCTGATATTTTTCTCATCCCCATTCTCCTGCCTTCTCCCCATAACCCCTGATCCCCTTATTAATCAAGAACCTATCTATCTCTGTCTTGAAGACACTCAGTGATTTGGCCTCCACAGCCTTCCGTGGCAAAGAGTTCCACAGATTCACCACCCTCTGGCTGAAGAAATTCCTCCTCAGCTCTGTTTTAAAGGATCGTCCCTTCAGCCTTAGATTATATAATTATATATAATCAAGGGTCAATTAGGATTGTTATAAAATCAATTGTTAAAACAATGCTGCCGAGAATGATGGTCGGCAGCTACCAAGGGTTTCCCAGAGATCACCACTGCCTCTGTTAAACCCGCCCGTGTTAAACCCGCCGTGTTAAACCCGCCCGTGGCGTTTTATGGATGCCAGGTAGGTTGGCATGGAGAGGGTATGTTCCATGCCAATTTTGTTTTCGGGTGGGGGGGGTGAACTGTCTTTCCCCCACTTCTGATGAAATGTCGCTGATCTGAAACATTAACTCCCTTCTTATTTCAGGTATGCAGCATTTGCAGTAATTTTGCACCTTGACTTCTTGCTGTTTTTGTTATCTCCTATTGATGGGAAACTTGGATAGCCACATTACTGGATAAATCCACTTTGGGAAACTCCGCCAATCATATCCGCCTCAGGAAACATGACTATATAACATCTGTTGTATTGAATATTTCTAATCAAAATACAGCTTGAATTTTAAAACAATGAAATACCCTGCATGAGTTTGATGTATCGGAAGAATCATTGCAATTAGCTGCCAGCTCTAATCCACCCAATCAACCTGTCAAACAATTATTCTGAATTATTTCGCAGGACGTGGATGTCGCTGGCTCGGTCGGTGTATTTTATTGCCTATCCCTAGTTGCCCTTGAGAAGGTGGTGGTGAGCTGCCTTCTTGAACTGCTGCCATCCATGTGGTGTAGGTACACCCACAGTGTTGTTAGGGAGGGAGCTCCATAATTTTGACCCATTGGCAGTGAAGAGTGGAGAAACTGTATCTGAATCATGTCGCTATCTTTTCTCACCTGGTTTTGAGAAACTAGGCGGGTTTCGCCGTCCCGCCGTGCCAGATTTCTGGTTTAGCACGCCGTCGGGATTCTACGTTCCGCCGGCTTGTCAATGGGGTTTCCCATTGTGGGGCAGCCCCACGCCGTCGTGGCAAAACGGAGCATCCCGACGGCGGAGAATCCAGCCCCATGTTTGGGCACCTGGAGTCTAGATCCTTACTTTGACATCTACCCCATTTCTATTTCCAATTACCTCAGTGGAAATAAGAATCGAGAGATGCAAATCAGGCTGCTGATTTCTGTGAGGAGAATCCAACCCTGGACTCACTGCATGTGAAGGGAGGCATCTTCTCTTGGTGACCTGATGTGTTTGGAATGTTACATGTCTCGCTACTTCTGTTTATTAATGAGAACTTCAGATTAATCTGATTGAGAACAGCTTCCTACGACTGACCTAATGTTGATTTTTAAAAATTGCCCTGCCAGTTGAGCTGACTAAACTGAGAGTAACATTATGGAAATTTCATACGCTGAAAATTCAACTTGGGCAGTGAAGGCAAAATCAACATTTTTAAAGACCATTCTCAATGTTTTCATATTCATTGATGTCGGAAGTGCCTTAGTTGGGAATTTCTGAGTCACAGAATCACACTCCAGGCCTTGGGCCTTCGCCTTGGACAGAATTACACTCCAGGCTCTGGTGCAGTGCTGAGGGAGCACCACACTGTTGGAAGCGCTGTCTTTCAGATGAGGTGTTAAACCCTATCTGCGTGCTCAGGTTGGATGTTGAAGATTTTGTGCACAGTTTCGAAGAGAACGTAGGTAGGAAGGAGGACTTATCCCCGATCAATTGGCTAATATTCGGTCGATATCCCAAAAACAGATTGTCGAATCATCATCACATTGCTTTTTGTGGGATCTTGCTGTGTGAAAATTAGCTGCTGCGTTTCCAGCAGTACAACAGTGCCTACACTTCAAAAAGTAATTCATTGGGCGCGATTCTCAGGAAAGATTTCAAAGTCTGGCAGCGAGCGAGTGGGAACTGCTGAGAGCTCCCCGACGTTCGGCCCAGTGAGGCCGGCAACACTGTTCAACATTAATTGGTCCACTTAACGATGCCCCATGGGCTTATCACCGCAAATGAAGGCTCGCCAGCTGATTCGCCGGCACCGCGCTCGCCAGCTCCCCGCTAACTAGGTCGAGCAGCTTTTAAGCTTCACGTGCTCGCCCAACACCAGCCAGCTTGCAACAATGGCGCCTTGGAGACCAGCCCCAAGATTCGCGGATGCAGATCTGGGGAGGCTCTTGGATGCAGTAGAGGCCAGGAGGGGTGGCCTGTTCCCTCGAGGGTCCCGGAGGGTCAGCCAGAGGGAAGTGACTCCCAACCCTCCCTCCACTCCCTCTCTCCCTTCACCCCCCAACCCTTCCTTCACTGTGGACCACATGTGTGGCTAATGATGTCCCTCTCTGTGTCTCCTCAGGAAAAGCTCTCCCACAATCTCTGGGAGAGGGTCCAGACTGGTGGTGGAACACTGGACATAAGAATCTTCACCACCTTCGAGGAACGGGCCCTGGAGGTGATGGGGATGACGAGGTCAGAGCGGTCACCCACATGGAGGCTGGTGGATGCCGCAAGTTGTGGAGCCACTGGGCTCCACCTGGAGGACTTGTCAATCGTGAGTTGTTATTGCCTTCCTGACTGACCCATCCCTCCCACTGACCACATGTCCATTCCCCCGCAGGTCCTTCAGCCGACGGCACCCTCGCAAGCCTCCCACGAGATCACCTCAGATGGGAGCTCTGAGGAAGAGACGATTGAGGCATTTGAGCTGTTAGCCCCACCCTCCATCAGCGCAGATACACGCACTTTTGTGGGAAATGTTAGTGTTCAGGGTCCTGGGACACAATCTGGTGAGCACCACATTGCTGCAGATGTACATCAGATGGAGGCAGGAACCCCCAGGCAGGCAGCGATCAGAGATATGCTGGATCCCAGGAGCCAGCCTGATGCTGAGCCTGTGGAAGAGATCATCCCGGAGCTGATGGAGACATTAGGGAATGGCTGGGACATTCAGTGGGAGATGTCAGCGACATTCCAGATGGGCCATAACCGCTTGGAGGAATCCCAGAGGCTTCGGGTGCAGGAGATGTCGCCGGCAATGAGTGGCACTGAAGCTGACACTGCTAGGGTGGCAACCGCAGTGGAGAGCTTAGTGCGCGATGTCAGCACCATTTGCGAATGTGTCCCAGGCGTCGCACAGTCGTGATGGCCATGGCTGAGGGTTTCGGCGGAATGTCCAACTCACTGTCGGGACATGACCCAGTACCAGGCTGACCTTGATGAGGTTCTGTTCTCAGATGGGAATGGCAGAGGTGCTGCGGAGTTTGTCCCTGCCACAGGTGGGCATTGCCGAAGCACTGCAGAGCATGGCCCAGTCACTGAGAAGCATCGCCGAAGGAGTTGACACGATGTTGCAGGCATCAGGGAACCGCCAGGGCTGGCAGGGCCAGGTGATGCAGGAACAGCCGGGGCTCGTACCAGCTGCCACTCCGTCCAAAGGTGAATCCTAGGGCCCTATGGACACTGAGCGGAAGAAGGGGGTGCCGGGTGCCATTCTGGACTCGACCCATTGAATGGTAAGGGTGGGCACCAGCTCCCTGGGTTTCACCCCTCTGGTGAAGCTACGCCTGACAGCCAACACACTGGACAGGGCTGTGCATGTGCTGTCGACAAGTGAGCCCGGGCCCTCTGGCCCCAGAGACACCAGGGGGCGAATGCCAGCAGGATCGAAGGCCACAGGACATCTTAAGCAGCTGGCTGCCTCCACCTCTGATGTGCATCCTGGGGACACACTTAGATGTTGTCGTAGAGCTAGGAGGGCCAGGCACGTCGAGGATCACTGAGGACACCGGAGGAAGCGTGAATGAGATGGGGGTGGGGTAGGTTGGCAGTGAAGGGTGGTGGGGGAGAGGGGGTGGCATTATCGGGAAAGTGGGGAATTGTATTACACAATAAACACCCTTGTGCACAACTAGTATGTTACCTTTGTCACTTTCATCTGCAATGCGGACCTCCAAACCCTTGGCCCATCTCACCAGGCATCTCCCCCCTCCCCGAGGCACTCACACACCCTCCAGCCGTGGACATGTCCCCAGACTGTGAGCTATCCCTGGGTGTTCGGATGTTTGCTGCTGCGCATGTGATGTTGCCTCCCGCAGTATTCAAGCAGTGTCCATGCATCAGTAAGAAGTCTTACAACACCATGTTAAAGTCCAACAGGTTTGTTTTGAATCACGAACTTTCAGAGCACAGCTCCTTCCTCAGGTGAATTACCTGAGGAAGGAGCAGCGCTCCGAAAGCTAGTGATTCGAAACAAACCAGTTGGACTTTAACCTGGTGTTGTAAGACTTCTTACTCTGCTCACCCCAGTCCAACGCCGGCATCTCCACATCATGGCTTCCATGCAGCAAGGTCAGATTAGGATGCTAGGCAATGGGGTGCTTATGTTACCTGGCCCGCCCACCCACGGGAATCCACTTGGGATGTGGTGAAGTGCTCACTTAACCGCAATTGGGCTGTTTAGCACAGGGCTAAATCGCTGGCTTTGAAAGCAGACCGAGGCAGGCCAGCAGCACAGTTCAATTCCCGTACCAGCCTCCCCGAACAGGCGCCGGAATGTGGCGACTAGGGGCTATTCACAGTAACTTCATTTGAAGCCTACTTGTGACAATAAGCGATTTTCATTTTCATTTGAATTGTGTTCAGCCAATGGCCTCGGCAGTTGATGGAGGTTGATGGATGGTTGGTGGAGCAGGGGGGCAAGGACAAGGGTTGCCCCCGGAACGGGTACACGATCCAAGAGTTGGCATGGTGGTGCCGCACGCGGTTGCTCCCTGATTTCCATGGTGACCTACCCCTGTGGAGGGTCCCTAACGCCCAGCCGAGTGTCGCCCATTCGCAGCTGAGGTCCCCACTCTCCACCGAGCACTGGGGTGGAAAGCCCAGTGCCTCCAGGCTCTTTGCCTGTGAGCAAAGGTGGCTGTGCATCCTCTCGACTTCCCACAAAAGCCCTTGCACCAGGTACATGTTTTTCAAAAGGAGTATTAATCGGCGGCGGCGTGACCACTTGCTGGGGTGGCCGCTGAATCACGGAAGGCCATTGGATAAGGGGTGACTCCCATTAATTGTATGGAAATAAGGTTAAGGGGTGATAATTGATTTCTCGCCACGCTACAGCGGGATCCCGATTTCTCCTACGGGAGAGGGCCGGTTGCATGGCAAACTATTTGGCGCTTGTCGCGGTTCTCATTTTTGGCCTCTCCCGCTTTTCACCGGCCTCATTTCGCTTGAGCGAGAGCGTAACGAGGCTGGAGAATCGAGCCCACTGGCTGCAAAGCGCAATATTAGCTGAAGCCTTTCTTGTCAACTCCTGAAGACACATCTGTAATTGGAAGTGGGTGCTTGTGGCTCGGTGGGGTGCGGGGGGCGGGGCGGGGGAGTGCGGGGGGGGGGGCTTTAAATCAACTGCCTGTAACTTTGTTCTGGATTACTGCAAAATGTTGGGAAACCGATGAATCCTCAGGACTGTGTGTGTGACAGAATGTTTGAGCAGGTTGACGGAATCGTCTTTCTCTGTACTCTGACTCAAACAAAGGGCCGTCAATTCGGAAATAGGGTCGACAATCAATAGGAAACATTCTGGATAACTTTTCCCACTGGTGAACAGATGACGTTTGACTTCAAATCTTTTAAAACTGTTTCGCCAGTAAAACAACATCCAGCTCCATTCACACAAAGCACTGATCCCAGCAAAACACCAGATGGTGTGTGTATTGCAGCTGTGTCCAGCGACTGTGAGGTTCAACCAATGAGTCATTCAGCAAAGCACAATCTACATTAATATTAATAACTTTGAAAATAATAGCAGGATGAACTCTGCAATGAGAAAGTATGTTAAATAGATAAATGATTACACTGTTCAGTGATTAAAACACAATGTGGTACACTTACATGGTGAGTAACCCTTACTCTGCTGAATAAACAGTAGGACCCTTATCCTGAATAAACTAAGGGCTGATTTTACCTGTTTAGGTAAATGGGTTTGAGTGAGTTAAAATTGGACCTAGTGACTCCCTATAGTTGCAGTGAGCAACCCCTACCCTGAACAAACAGTAATTAGACCATAAGACAATAAGACCATAAAACATAGGAGCAGAGTTAGGCCATTCGGACCATCGAGTCTGCTCCGCCATTCAATCACATTTTCCTCATCCCCATTCTCCTGTCTTCTCCCCATAACCCCTGATCCCCTTATTAATCAAGAACCTATCTACCTCTGTCTTTAAAAAAAATAAATTTAGAGTACCCAATTCATTTTTTTCCAATTAAGGGGCAATTTAGCATGGGCCAATCCACCTACCCTGCACATCTTTGGGTTGTGGGGGTGAAACCCACGCAGACATGGGGAGAATGTGCAAACTCCACACAGACAGTGACCCAGGGCCAGGATCAGAACCTGGGACTCGGTGCTATGAGGCAGCAGTGCTAACCACTGCGCCACCCTCTATCTATCTCTGTCTGAAAGACACTCAGTGATTTGGCCTCCACAGCCTTCTGCAGCAAAGAGTTCCACAGATTCACCACCCTCTGGCTGAAGAAATTCCTCCTCATCTCTGTTTTAAAGGATTGTCCCTTTAGTCTGAGATTGTGTCCTCTGCTTCTAGTTTTTCCTACAAGTGGAAACATCCTCTCCACGTCCACTCTATCCATTCCTCGCAGTATCCTGTAAGTTTCAATAAGATCCCCCCTCATCCTTCTAAGCTCCAACGAGCACAGACCCAGAGTCCTCAACCGTTCCTCATATGGCAAACTCTTCATTCCAGGAACCTCCTCTGGACCCTTTACAAGGCCAGCACATCCTTCCTTAGGTACAGGGCCCAAAACTGCTCACAATACTCCAATTGGGGTCTAATTCTGCATTGTTACATAGTATATGTAGTGTCTGGCATTATGATTCAAATGTACAGCAGGCCACTGGAGTGTGATGTCTCTGCTGTTTTGTTTTGAACCACTCTGAAAAACATGCTCCTCACTTCCACAGCTGAGCAGCAACGTACAAAATGACAAAGTGTCGGTGTTATTAGCTGCACCCAGCTCTCGATACACAAACCCACAGGAAGCAAGGAGTGTGTGGGGACTAGTCATCATCCATCCTTGAAAGCTGTGACATTACTTCATTGTTGGGCACAGTAAGAAGTTTTACAACACCAGGTTAAAGTCCAACAGGTTTGTTTCGATGTCACTAGCTTTTGGAGCGCTGCTCCTTCCTCAGGTGAATGAAGAGGTATGTTCCAGAGACATATATATAGACAGATTCAAAGATGCCAGACAATGGAATGTGAGCATTAGCAGGTGATTAAATCTTTACAGATCCAGAGATGGGGTAACCCCAGGTTAAAGAGGTGTGAATTGTGTCAAGCCAGGACAGTTGGTAAGATTTTGCAGGCCAGATGGTGGGGGATGAATGTAATGCGACATGAATCCCAGGTCCCGGTTGAGGCCGCACTCATGTGTGCGGAACTTGGCTATAAGCATCTGCTCGGCGATTCTGCGTTGTCGCGCGTCCTGAAGGCCGCCTTGGAGAACGCTTACCCGGAGATCAGAGGCTGAATGCCCTTGACTGCTGAAGTGTTCCCCGACTGGAAGGGAACATTCCTGCCTGGTGATTGACGCACGATGTCCGTTCATTCGTTGTCGCAGCGTCTGCATGGTCTGCATGGTCTGCATGGAATGTACCACTATTCGGGACATCCTTTCCTGCAGCGTATGAGGTAGACAACGTTGTGCGAGTCGCATGAGTATGTACCGCGTACCTGGTGGGTGGTGTTCTCACGTGTAATGGTGGCATCCATGTCGATGATCTGGTACGTCTTGCAGAGATTGCCATGGTAGGGTTGTGTGGTGTCGTGGACACTGTTCTGAAGGCTGAGTAGTTTGCTGCAAACAATGGTTCGTTTGAGGTTGCGTGGTTGTTTGAAGGCCAGTAGTGGGGGTGTGGGGATGACCTTGGCAAGATATTCATCTTCATCGATGACGTGTTGAAGGCTGTGAAGAAGATGTTGTAGTTTCTCCGCTCCGGGAAAGTACTGGACGATGAAGGGTATTCTGTCGGTTGTGTCCGATGTTTGTCTTCTGAGGAGGTCGGTGCGGTTTTTTGCTGTGGCGCGTTGGAACTGTCGATCGATGAGTCGAGCACCATATCCCGTTTGTACGAGGGCATCTTTCAACGTCTGTAGATGTCTGTTACGCTCCTCCTCGTCTGAGCAGATCCTGTGTATACGGAGAGCTTGTCCATAGGGGATGGCTTCTTTAATGTGTTTAGGGTGGAAGCTGGAGGAGTGGAGCATCGTGAGGTTATCCGTGGGTTTGCGGTAAAGCGAAGTGCTGAGGTGACCGTCGTTGATGGAGCGAGTGTGTCCAAGAATACAACTGATTTTGGAGAGTAGTCCATGGTGAGTCTGATGGTTGGATGGAACTTATTGATGTCATTGTTTAGTCGTTTCAGTGATTCTTCGCCGTGGGTCCAAAGGAAACAAATGTCATCAATGTATCTGGTGTATAACGTCGGTTGAAGGTCCTGTGCTGAAGGTCTTGTTCAAACTTGTGCATGAAGATGTTGGCGTATTGGGGTGCGAATTTGGTCCCCATGGCTGTTCCGTGTGTCTGGATGAAGAACTTGTTGTCGAAGGTGAAGACGTTGTGATCCAGAATGAAGCGGATGAGTTGCAGAATTGCGTCTGGAGATTGGCAGTTGTCAGTGTTGAGTACTGAGGCTGTTGCAGCAATGCCGTCGTCATGGGGGATGCTGGTATAGTGTGCCGAGACGTCCATTGTGACGAGGAATGTTCCTGGTTCAACTGGTCCACGAGTGCTGTGTTTCTGTAAGAAATCCGTCGTGTCGCGACAGAAGCTGGGTGTACCTTGTACGATGGGTTTCAAGATGCCCTCGATGTAGCCAGAGAGGTTCTCACACAGGGTCCCATTGCCTGAAACGATAGGACGGCCTGGTGTGTTGGCCTTGTGTATTTTCGGTAGGCAGTAGAGATCTCCAATGCGGGGAGTACGTGGGATGAGAGCACGTAGGGTGCTCTGAAGATCTGGATCCAAGGTCTTGATCAGTCTGTTAAGTTGGCGTATGTGTTCCTTGGTCGGATCTGCAGGTAACTGCTGTCTGTAGTGTTCTTGGTTGTTCAGTTGTCGGTATACTTCTTTGCAGTAGTCCATTCTGTTCAGTATGACAGTGGCACCTCCTTTGTCTGCTGATTTGATGATGATGCTGCGGTTGGTCTTCAGAGCGCGGATGGCATTGCGTTGTGCTTGGGTGACGTTCGGGGCTGTCTTGCGAATGCGACTGATGAATCTGGCATTGACGCGATTCCTGACGGCTTGAGCATATATGTTGAGTCTAGGGCAGCGGCCTTCCGGAGGGGTCCAAATCGACTCTTTCCTCTTCGGTTGCCGCACCGCAGATCTCTCGGTCTGCTGTTCTGGTTCATTGATAGTTTGCTTGGGTTCGCTGTTGGTCTCTTGGGGTCTGTGGAAGAATTCCCGGAGCCTCATTCGCCTGAAGAATTCTTCCGTGTCTGCCGTGAGACTGATGGGGTCCATTTTGGTGGTGGTGCAGAAATTGAGCTCTCTGCTGAGGACTTCGATTTCGTCTGGTTGAACGGTGTAGTAACCTCTCTGGCTACATCAAGGGCATCTTGAAACCCATCGTACAAGGTACACCTAGCTTCTGTCGCGACACGACGGACTTCCTACAGAAACTCATCACCCATGGACCAGTTGAACCAGGAACATTCCTCATCACAATGGACGTCTCGGCACTCTACACCAGTATCCCCCATGACGACGGCATTGCTGCAACAGCCTCAGTACTCAACACCGACAACTGCCAATCTCCAGACGCAATTCTGCAACTCATCCGCTTCATTCTGGATCACAACGTCTTCACCTTCGACAATAAGTTCTTCATCCAGACACACGGAACAGCCATGGGGACCAAATTCGCACCCCAATACGCCAACATCTTCATGCACAAGTTTGAACAAGACCTTCAGCACAGGACCTTCAACCGACGTTATACACCAGATACATTGATGACATTTGTTTCCTTTGGACCCACGGCGAAGAATCACTTAAATGACTACACGATGACATCAATAAGTTCCATCCAACCATCAGACTCACCATGGACTACTCTCCAAAATCAGTTGCATTCTTGGACACACTCGTCTCCATCAAGGATGGTCACCTCAGCACTTCGCTTTACCGCAAACCCACGGATAACGTCATGATGCTCCACTTCTCCAGCTTCCACCCTAAACACATTAAAGAAGCCATCCCCTATGGACAAGCTCTCCGTATACACAGGATCTGCTCAGACGAGGAGGAGCGTAACAGAAATCTACAGACGTTGAAAGATGCCCTCGTACAAACGGGATATGGCGCTCGACTCATCGATCGACAGTTCCAACGCGCCACAGCAAAAAACCGCACCGACCTCCTCAGAAGACAAACATCGGACACAACCGACAGAATACCCTTCATCATCCAGTACTTTCCCGGAGCGGAGAAACTACGACATCTTCTTCACAGCCTTCAACACGTCATCGATGAAGATGAACATCTTGCCAAGGTCATCCCCACACCCCCATTACTTGCCTTCAAACAACTGCGCAACATCAAACAAACAATTGTTTGCAGCAAATTACTCAGCCTTCAGAACAGTGACCACGACACCACACAACCCTGCCATGGCAATCTTTGCAAGACGTGCCAGATCATCGACATGGATACCACCATTACACGTGAGAACACCACCCACCAGGTACGCGGTACATACTCGTGCGACTCGGCCAACGTTGTCTACCTCATACGCTGCAGGAAAGGATGTCCCGAATAGTGGTACATTGGCGAGACCATGCAGACGCTGTGACAACGAATGAACGGACATCGTGCGACAATCACCAGGCAGGAATGTTCCCTTCCAGTCGGGGAACACTTCAGCAGTCAAGGGCATTCAGCCTCTGATCTCCGGGTAAGCGTTCTCCAAGGCGGCCTTCAAGACGCGCAACGACGCAGAATCGCCGAGCAGAAGCTTATAGCCAAGTTCCGCACACATGAGTGTGGCCTCAACCGGGACCTGGGATTCATGTCACATTACATTCATCCCCCACCATCTGGCCTGCGAAATCCTACCAACTGTCCTGGCTTGACACAATTCATACCTCTTTAACCTGGGGTTACCCCATCTCTGGATCTGTAAAGATTTAATCACCTGCTAATGCTTGCATTCCAAGCATTGTCTGGCATCTTTGAATCTGTCTATATATATGTTTCTGGAACATACCTCTTCATTCCCCTGAGGAAGGAGCAGTGCTCCGAAAGCTAGTGATTTGAAACAAACCTGTTGGACTTTAACCTGGTGTTGTAAAACTTCTTACTGTGCTCACCCCGGTCCAACGCCGGCATCTCCACTTCATTGTTGGGCAGCAGGGGGCAGTAGGACACTATCTATAACACTGAGTAAGCCAGGAAATTAATGTGTGTATTTATACACTCACTGAAAACTGTAGACTCCCAATCGTGGCATTGTTACAGAAATGCTGTATTTACTGTCAAAACCCATTCTTAAAAATGTGAGGAGTGTTTTGGGGGGAGTTTAAACTTCAGTTTTTCCCTTGGGCAAAGTTCCTATAAAACGCAGGAATGTTCAGTTTACATTGGGTCGCAACCTACTCTGGGGGTGAAAGGGGTGGGATGGGGGGTGGGGGAAGGTGAACGGGATGCATTCCTCCTTGTTTTCCTGCAGAAACTTGCCGTCAGACCCTGTTAGCCCTGTACATAGCGAGAAAGTAACACAGACCAAGCTGCAAAGGATATCTCGCTTTCAATAAACGATCTAAATATGGCGGTGTCATTAAACATATAGTAGGTATATTATTATCGTCTGGTAGACAGGATATGGAGAGGGTGCTAAGTGTCAGCGATGTCAAGTTTCACTTCCTTCTCTCTAATAAGTTCAACATGGGCTTGGAGTCAGAGTGAGGAGCTGCCAACAAACAGGGAGTGACCTCGCCAGGCCTCACATTTAAATCACCCAGGGAGGCTGGGAACAATACTGGGCAATATTCCACTGCCTCAATCTGCTGGCTGCCTCAGCCATAAATATGAAAGAAATTTGTCACGACTACTGTGGTGACTGGGGAGTTGACTGGATGATTTCATAGTCTGGCTATTAGCAGGGAAAATGGAGAACAGGCCTGTAGTACGGGGCAGGAGGCGAGCAAATATCTGAGGGTCACAGCGAAGCAGACATAGGAAGTTAAAAAGAGGCAATGGTGGCCTTGGGGAGTTCAGACTGTACGCAGTCTGCTTACCCTTAAAGGGGCAGTGCGAAAACAATTTGGCATTTCCAAACGATTAGTTCAGCTTACCACATTCATATAGTGCACACATACAAACATGTTCACAGACATATACACACATGTACATGCAAACAAGCAGGTAGATAGAGGACGGGATTTTACATCCCCCCGAGGAGGCGGGCCCGCTATTGGCCGGCGGTGGGATCTTCTGGTGGCGCCGCTGGCCAGCGGGGCTTCGCCGTCGGCAGGACTGGAAGACCCCTGGCGGGAATGGCCGGAATTTCCAGCCACAGTCTCTCACAGCAGAACAGTACACATGGAGAACATGGGGCAGTGAGAATTGTTTGTAATGAGCTGGAGCAAAGATGTTAGAAAGGAAGGCTGGCGTTTATATAGCCACTGGATATTTCAAAGCTCTTTACAGTCAACAAAGTGCTTTGAATTCTCGTCACTGTTGCAATATGGGAAACACAGCAGTCAATTTCTATACAGAATCCAGGAAAATGTGGTATGTTTTTGTGATGTTGATTATTGAACTTCCTCTATTTTTCCCCTGTTTTGGACATGTGGCAAACTGTTTCTGTCATTTGGTCCGATCAGAGCTCACATCTACCTGCCTTAGCTCCAGAACCCTGAATGTAACAAATATCTATCAATCCCGGCTTTACCACTTTCAATCCGTCCTTAGCCTGGTTTTCATTATAAGGTTCTGTCTTCTTACTCTGGACTTCCCCACCGGAGAAAATAGTTTCTCTTTATCAACGCTATCAACCTCATTAATCATCTTAAACACTTTAATGGGATCTCTCCTCAATCTTCTACACTCAAGGGAATGCAAAGTTGTCGATGGAGCCTCGTCTCATAATTTAACCCTTTTCATCCTGGTATCATTCTAATGCATCCGCTCCAACCCCAGAAACTGGGTGAGACACTGACAAATTCAGCAATGGGATGACATGTATTCAATTTCAGCAAGTATCCAGACTGCAACTGAAGGGCATGAGGAAATTTCACAGAGCTGTTTAAAATGGTGAGGGATTTCGCTCGAGCAAATCATGAGGAAATGTTCCCATTGGCGGGAGTGGCACGGGGAGGTAGAAGCAGATTCAATGATCTGAATTTCATGGGGCTTTGGGCTCTGGTTCAAAAAGAAAGGCTGGCAAAAAGACACATGGAGGTGTTGGGTGGCGTGCCTGGTGACTTCCTGCCAGCACAGGAAAGGTGGCTCACCCATCTGGAGCCCAATTGAGCCACTTAAGTGGTCAATGAAAGGCCTCCTCCTAGCTCTGCTGGGGTTTTATCAGCAGTGGGGAGATGTCCAGTTAAAACCTGGTGGGAGGGCTGGAGCGAGGGGGCCCACGTTTGGGCATTCTTTGGCCCATGACAGCTCTACAGAGGTTGTAATAGCTGTCCCAATTGAATTGTGCTAACAGTCCTCAGAAACCCCCTCACACCATCCCCCACCGAGGCCTGCCTGATTGATCTTACTTTGAAAGCACACGGCCATCGGCGCACCCTCCTCCTCCAGATGCAGTGCAAGCATTGGCCACCACTCCCATTGGCACTGCCGTGGCTGCTGATCTGCCAGCCCTCTGATTGGGTGGGTAGTCTCAGGGGAATGTCGCCATCCTTAATTGGTGGTGACCATGTATTTGGCTGATACCTATAAAATGTGACTCTGGGTCTCAATGACTGGCAATGCGGGGGTATTCCCAAACACCCCATCATCCCAGTTTTGGCCTGTCCAGTGACTGGTCCCCTGTTGCCTCTGGAAAACCCTGCGTAATAACTTAGATGAATACCTAAAAAGGAAAAATAAAATGTTGGGTTATTGAAAACTGAGGAATGTGGCTATTTGTGTAACTCTTTTAAAAAGATAGTACAGGTGTAATGGGCAGAATGGTTTCCATCTGTGCAGCATCAATGATCAATTTCGAAATGTCGTGCCTCGCGCTTAAGATCTGTAAACAATGAAAATCTTCCTTGGATCCATTTTGTCCAAATCTATAATAACTTAAAACATTTCCATCACATCTATGCTCAGGTAAGATCATATCGGTGTGTAGGGGCCAATAGGATGAAACTGCTCGCTATGTGCATATCTCAGGTGCGAGCTGCTTCTGTGGTACAAGAATCTAATGCTTCCATTGAAAATTCCTCTCCTTAATATTTTAGAAGGCCTATAAAATTAATGCGTTAATGAATCACTGGCGCGTGAAATTTTAAACTAGCTCTTAATGGTTGTACTCTGTTGTCCTATTGTTTATTTTTACTTTAATGGGAAAAAGCTTCTCAGTTCTTCAAAGAGTTAAACTTCAGTTTGCTCCGAAACACTTGAGGAAGGGTCTACATTGAAACTCCTGACCTGAGGAAATTGAAGGTCCTGCAGCCCCTACCTTAAATACTTTGTCTAACATGAGCCTGAATCTTAGAGCTGCATGTAACTGTAAGTACTAACTTGAAGGTTAACCCTCGGCACTAACCTTTGACCTATGATTAACAGAACAGAGGGGATGGCGGGAGACTCATAACTTTCTAATCTGGCTGAAGGGTGAGTGCACAGATTTGGAAAATGTGCCTTGTCAAATCCCTGATGTTAGTAATTACAGTGATTACAAGACCCATGGGGATGGCGGGTATTTGCTATTCCAGTGAGCTGATTAATGGCCTTCTCTTGAAGGCTTTCTCTCACTCTGTCATCCCTACTTCATCTATGCTATGTCTGAGCCACGTAGACACTGATTGCAGCTAGATATTTGCTCAGAATTAATGAATTAAGGAATGAATGAATTAATGAATGAGTGAATGAATGAATGAGTGAGTGAATTAATGAATGGGTGAGTGAATGAGTCTTAGCAATGTTACGGTTAATTTGAGGATTTCCACATAACACGTGAAGGACTTTGGCACTACTGAGTAGTTTTGAATCATACAGCTTTACACAAAACTGCACAAATATAGGGCAGGTTTCTCCGTACCGCCGCAACCGTTTTCTGGTGCGGTGAGCTCCGTCGGCAGCAGGGTCCTCTGTCCTGTGAAGCCGGCCAATGAGGTTTCCCGTTTTGGGCACCCCCACGCCGTCGGGAAATCCGCGGGCGTGAGTGCGCTGCCTGCGAAGCGGAAGATCACACTGATGGAGAATCCGCAAATAGTTCCAGCGGTAAACTGGGGCACAGGAAAAAACGATCTTGTGCTTGGCTGGTATTCCCATTTTATATTCGAGCTGTGCTCAATTGTCAAATTCCCTTCAGTTCAAATGAACCCACAGGCAGATTTGTGAAAATATTGTAATTGCCGATTTCATGCTTTGGGTGGATTTGGGGAATCTGATGCACTTGTTCCTCCTGTCCGCGATATTCTCTCACCTCCCAGGACAGTTTTCAGGCAGTTATCTGTTACTAGATCTGAACCAGTCAGCCTACATCAAGATGATAGCATTTTTTGGGCAAAGAACCCGAAGTGAAGGTTCAGTAAATGTGCCAAGTTGATGGCAGGTCATTAATCCTGTTATTGGTATTGCCGCATATCAATACCATCTTCCTCACTGGTCAATATGTATACTGAGAACTGATGGTAAAAAAGAACAGATCAATAAAGGACCAAAAATGGAATTAAATGATCCATTTTTAATAATCAGCTCCATCCTGTGAATTAGTTGGGGCAATGACAATGATAAACAAGTGGAGTGGGCAATTAGTAGACAACATACCTTCACAATGCTGTGTTAATTCAATGTTATTACAGTTCCACAGATTTTCCTTGAGGCTTTCCTCTGCCTGGTTGATGCTCTGTAATCACAATAAATATTTTTATGAAGAGCATTCATCTCACTGAGGAAGTTTCAGGCCAATCCACAGTCAACAATGTACTCTGAAAACTCAGCTCACATTTTGACAAAACCTCGAGTGACATTCCAATGCAGCACTGAGGGAGCGCCATCTTCCAAATGAGATATTAAACTGAGGTCTCAGCTTCCTTCAATTCCAGCCTTGGTCATTGTCAGTGTGGCATGCACGTTCTCCCCATGTCTGCGTGGGTTTCCTCCGGGGGCTTAGGTTTCCTCCCACAGTCGGTGTGCCGGTTAGGTGGATTGACCATGCTGAATTTCCTCTTTGTACTTCCGGTGGCGGCTATGGAGGAGTAAGTCGCACGCTTGGTGGCTCCCGCTCTGGTCAGACTTTTGGACCTTTCCCCCGGACTTTTCTTTGGTTTTGAACGGTGGACTTGAAAGCAGAGACAATTGGGCACCGTTCCATGTATTAGTGTATGGAGCAAAGGATCAGAAGCGCAAGAAAGGGCAGAAATAAGAAGTTAGCCCTGAGGTGTGTTGAAGCTGCAGCGGGAGATAGTATGGCCGAGGACTGGACCTCTGGGGTGGCAGTGCAGCGACCATTGGACCCGGTGATGCAGGCCACCCAGGATGGTTTCGCTAGGCAGAAGCGGGAATGTTTGGACCCAATTAAAGGATCGATCGATCGACTAGAGCGTAGACTGGACGCCCAGGATCGGGCAATTCAGGAGGTCGAGAAGGCGCTGGCGGAGCAGGAGGAGCATCAAACAGCAGTGGAACTGGAGGTGGGGATGCTTCGGGAACAGCAGAAAAGGCTCCTAGGGAAGGTGGAGGACCTTGAGAAGCGGTCCCGCCGGCAGAATTGTCGGGCTCCCAGTGGGGGCTGAGGGAGCAGACACTGGGGCATACGTAGCGGGTATGTTCAAAAAGCAGCTGGGGGAGGGGGCATTCCCCTGACCGTTGAAGGTGGACAGGGCTTACCGGGCACTTGCAAGGAAGCCGCGAGCGGGGGACACTCCAAGGGCGATGGTGGTGAGATTTCACAAGTTCCTAGACAAGGAATGCATTCTTCAGTGGGCCAAGCGAACGCGGAGTTGTAAGTGGGACAACAGCATCCTGCGGGCATACCAGGACCTGAGCGTGGAGGTGGCGAGAAAGAGGGCAGGCTTTAACCAAGTCAAGTCTATTTTCTTCAAGAAGCAGGTGAAGCTCGGTCTGCTGTATCCGGCGTGTCTTTGGGTCACGCATGAGGACCAGCATCACTATTTTGAGTCGCCCGATGAGGCGCTGGACTTTGCAAAAAGAAAAGGAGTGGTGGGGGTCTGAGAACTCTTGAACTTTGAGACAACTTGTTGGCCTACATTGGGCCATTCATTTTCTGTTTTTTCCCCTTGGTTGTTTTGGGGTTTTGTTTTCCTGTTTTAAATTGCCTATGCCTTCTCTTATTGCTTTGTGTCTGTTTTGGGGGTTCCATTTAAGAAATAGAGGGGGGGCGGGAAAGTCGACTTTTCGTTTCTGGGCTCTTTTTCACGGTGGGTGTTGGCAATGTCCCTTTTGTTTTTATTGATGTGCACTTTTGTGGGATGGAGATGTGCCTGTTTGAGTTTCGGTGGGTGGTGCTTTTTCTTTTGTGTTTTCTCGCTGTTTGGTATTTGTTTGGGGATTGTTAGATAAGGGAGTTTGTTTGCACGAGTGGGGAGAGGGGAGTGAGGGAACAATGGGTGGGAGACGTCTTGGAGCCGGGGGTGATAGTCACCAAGCTAGCGGGCGAGCTAGCTCACGGAAGCACAGTGGGGGTGTGCAGACGTTTAGTTTATTAGATGGGTTAGGTTTTAGAGTAGTGTTGCTGGGCATGGGAGGGGGGATGGGTTCTGCTGACGAGGGAGGGGCTTCGGTGGAGGGACACTTTGGAGGTCGGGGGTGGGGGCCCCCGTGGGGTGGGCCGGAGGAGGTGCGGCGCAGAGGCTGGAGGCGGGCCCAAGCAAGGGGGTGGCTGATCACCTGGAATGTTCGATGGCTAAATGGGCCGGTTAAGAGGGCACATGTGTTTGCGCACCTGAGGGGACTGAAGGCGGACATGGTAATGTTACAGGAGACGCACTTTAGAGTAGTGGACCAGGTAAGGTTGAGGAAGGGCTAGGTCAGTCAGGTCTTTCACTCGGGGCTGGACACAAAGACTAGAGGGGTTGCGATCCTGATTAACAAGCGGGTGACATTTGAGGTGGGAAGAATAGTCTCGGATGTGGAAGGTCGATATATCATGATTAGTGGCAAGCTGCAGGGGATGAAGGTAGTTCTGGTCAATGTATTTGTGCCAAATTGGGATGATGGAGATTTTATAAAGAGGGTGCTAGGGAAGATTCCGGACCTGGACTCGCACAAGCTGATCATGGGAGGGGATTTTAATACTGTGAATGATCCCGGCCTGGACCGGTCATGTTCGAGAATGGGCTGGGTGCCAGCAATGGCAAAGGAGCTGAAAGGGTTTATGGAGCAGTCGGGGGGTGGGGGGGGGGGGGGGGGGGGGAGGATTTGGGGGGTGGGGGGGGGGGGTGGGGGGGGATTGTGTGTGGATCCATGGAGATTTAGGCAGCCGAGGGCGAAGGAATTTTCTTTTTCTTTTTACTCCCACGTTCATAAGGTCTACTCCCGGATCTATTTCTTTGTTTTGGGTAGGGCCCTACTGGCTGGGGTGGTGGACACTGTGGTGATATACATCACTGCAAGTACACAAAAGGTTAATGTACATACACTACACCTAGCTAGACACTAGAGGGAGCACCAGAGACATGACACACAGACAGTCAACCAATAGGTCAGTAAGATAGGACACGACCAATTGGCATTCAAGATACACACAGAGGTGACACTACCACAGGAGGGCATTACACTAACCCATATATAAGGACACGGCACACATGCTCAGTCTCTTTCCAGTGGAGATACTCAGGGAGTACAGACACAGGGTTGATTGAACATCACATCCACCACGTGGATTGTAGCAGACTGGTTCGTCAGTCTGAGTAGCTATAGCAGGATTAACAGTAGAGTCGAATCCAAGTCGGAGAATTGTTAATAGTTTAATAAACGTGTTAAAGCTATCTCCAAGTCTGAACCTTCCTTTGTCAGCGTGCACATCAAGGAAGCAGTTTATGCTACGTCAAGAGCATAACAAAACAGACACGGGATACTCGGCAATCACGATCTTGGACCATGCTCCGCACTAGGTGGACCTGCAGGTTAGTATGGATAGCAAGCAGTGCCCGCAATGGAGGCTGGACGTAGGGCTATTGGCGGACAAAGCGGTGTGCGAGAAGCTGAGGAAGTGCACGCTAAATTACCTGCAGGTAAACAATACGGTGGTGGTCTCAGCAGCGGTGATCTGGGAAGCGCAGAAAGCAGTGGTGAGAGGAGAGCTGATCTCGATCCGGGCTCACAGGGACAGGACGGACAGGGCAGAGACGGACAGACTGGTAAAGGAGATTTTACGAGTTGATAGGAGGTATGAGGAGGCTCCAGAGGCAGGGTTATTAAGGGAACGCCGGAGGCTACAGGCAGAATTTGGCTTGTTAAACAGGGAGGGCAGTGGAGCAGCTCAGAAAGGCGAGAAGGGCAATTTACGAGCATGGGGAGAAGGCCAGCAGGATGCTTGCACAGCAGCTCAGAAAGAGGGAGGCAGCTAGGGAATTAGGGAAAGTGGTTGATGGGGATGGGGAAAGTAGGGGACTCAGTGGGGTGAGCAAGGCCTTTCGGGACTTTTATTGTAGGCTGTATAGGTCGGAACCTCCTGCGGGGCCGGAGGGGATGAGGTACTTCTTGGATGTGGCTGGGGAGCTGGTAGAAGGGCTGGGAGCCCCGATCGGGCTGGAGGAGATAGTGGGGGGTTTGAAGGCCATGCAGTCGGGTAAGGCCCCGGGACCGGACGGGTACCCAGTCGAGTTCTATAAAAAGTTCTCTGGGATATTGGGGCCGGTGCTGAGGAAGGTCTTTAACGAGGCCAAGGAAAGAGGTGTTCTGCCACAGATGATGTCACAGGCCATGATATCGCTCATCCTGAAACGGGACAAGAACCCGGAGCAATGTGGGTCTTACAGGTTGATTTCCCTGTTGAACGTGGATGCCAAACTTCTGGCCACAATTCTGTCCTCCAGGATTGAGGACTGTGTACCGGATGTTATTGTGGAGGATCAGATGGGGTTCGTTAAGGGCAGGCAGCTGGTGACCAATGTAAGAAGGCTGTTAAACGTGATCATGATGCCCCCGGAAAGTAGGTAGGTGGAGGTAGTGGTTGCGATGCATGCGGAGAAAGCTTTTGACCGGGTTACGTGGGAGTATTTATGGGAGGTGCTGGAGCGGTTCGGTTTTGGGAGGGGCTTTATTGACTGGGTTAGGTTGCTGTACCGGGCTCCGGTTGCAAGTACGGACAAACAGGACGACTTTGGAATATTTCATACTGCACCGGGGGACGGGACAGGGTTGTCCCCTTTTCCCACTGCTGTTTGCACTGGCAATAGAGGCGCTGGCAATTGCTCTGAGAGCCTCAAGGGGCTGGAAGGGGCTGGTCTGGGGTGGGGGGGGGGGGGGGGGGAGCACAGGGTCTCGCTGTATGCGGATTACCTACTTTTGTATGTCTCTGACCCAATGGAGGGGATGGAAGAAATTATGGGAATTTTAGGGGAATTCGGCTGATTTTCGGGATACAAGCTCAATATGGGGAAGAGCGGGATGCTTGTGGGGGGGAAGGGAAAGTCAGGGAACCTAGAGGTGAAGTAATCAGTGGGAAGCGTAGCTGCTTAGGAATACAAAAAAGCACGAAAAGACAAAACTCAGGAGAGGTTACGATAGTCCCCATCCCACAAAATATGACAGTGTATGGAAAGGCTCAGTAAACCAAGGTCCACCACACTAAGAAAACAAAAAGGGACGGTCAATAGAGAATTAAACGTGCTATATTTAAATGCGCGCAGTGTACGGAACAAGGTAGATGAGCTTGTGGCCCAGATTGTGACTGGCAGGTATGATGTGGTAGGCCTCACAGAGACATGGTTGCAGGGGGTTCAGGACTGCCATTGAAACATCCAGGGATTCACAACCTATCGAAAAGACAGGGAGGTGGGCAGAGGGGGCGGGGTTGCCTTGTTAATTAGGAATGAAATTAAATCAATAGCACTAAATGCCATAGGGTCAGATGATGTGGAGTCTGTGTGGGTAGAGTTGAGGAACCACAAAGGCAAAAAAACCATAATGGGAGTTATGTACAGGCCTCCTAACAGTGGTCAGGACCGGGGGCACAAAATGCACCACAAAATAGAAAGTGCATGTCAGAAAGGCAAGGTCACAGTGATCATGGGGGACTTCAATATGCAGGTGGACTGGGTAAATAATGCTGCCAGTGGACCCAAGGAAAGGGAATTCATTGAATGTTTACAGGAGGACTTTTTGGAACAGCTTGTGATGGAGCCCACAAGGGACAGGCCATTCTGGACTTAGTGTTATGTAATGAGCCAGACTTGATTAAAGATCTTAAAGTAAGGGAGCACTTAGGAGGCAGTGATCATAATATGGTAGAATTCAATCTCCAATTTGAAAGAAAGAAGGTAGAATCAGATGTAAAGGTGTTACAGTTAAATAAAGGTAACTACAGGGGCATGAGGGAGGAACTGACGAAAATCGACTGGGAGCAGAGCCTAGTGGGAAAGACAGTAGATCAGCAATGGCAGGAGTTTCTGGGAGTAATTGAGGACACAGTACAGAGGTTCATCCCAAAGAAAAGAAAGGTTATCAGAGGGGGGATTAGGCAGCCATGGCTGACAAAGGAAGTTAGGGAATGCATCAAAGCAAAAGAGAAAGCCTATAATGTGGCAAAGAGTAGTGGGAAGTCAGAAGATTGGGAAGGTTACAAAAACAAACAGAGGATAACAAAGAGAGAAATAAGGAAAGAGAGGATCAAATATGAAGGTAGGCTAGCCAGTAACATTAGGAATGATAGTAAAAGTTTCTTTAAATACATTAAAAACAAACGGGAGGCAAAAGTTGACATTGGGCCGCTCCAAAATGACGCTGGTAATTTTGTGATGGGAGACAAGGAAATAGCTGAGGAACTAAATAAGTACTTTGCGTCAGTCTTCACAGTAGAAGACATGAGTAATATCCCAACAATTCCGGAGAGTCAGGGGGCAGAGTTGAATATGGTAGCCATCACAAAGGAGAAAGTGCTAGAGAAACAAAGAGGTCTAAAAATTGATAAATCTCCGGGCCCTAGAGTTCTAAAGGAGATAGCTGAAGAAATAGTGGAGGCGTTAGTTATGATCTTTCAAAAGTCACTGGAGTCAGGGAAAGTCCCAGAGGATTGGAAAATCGCTGTTGTAACCCCCCTGTTCAAGAAGGGAACAAGGAAAAAGATGGAAAATTATAGGCCAATTAGCCTAACCTCGGTTGTTGGCAAGATTCTAGAATCCATTGTTAAGGATGAGATTTCTAAATTCTTGGAAGTGCAGGGTCAGATTAGGACAAGTCAGCACGGATTTAGTAAGGGGAGGTCATGCCTGACAAACCTGTTAGAGTTCTTTGAAGAGATAACAAATAGGTTAGACCAAGGAGAGCCAATGGATGTTATCTATCTTGACTTCCAAAAGGCCTTTGATAAGGTGCCTCATGGGAGACTGCTGAGTAAAATAAGGGCCCATGGTATTCGAGGCAAGGTACTAACATGGATTGACGATTGGCTGTCAGGCAGAAGGCAGAGAGTTGGGATAAAAGGTTCTTTTTCGGAATGGCAACCGGTGACGAGTGGTGTCCCGCAGGGTTCAGTGTTGGGGCCACAGCTGTTCTCTTTATATATTAACGATCTAGATGACAGGACTGGGGGCATTCTGGCTAAGTTTGCCGATGATACAAAGATAGGTGGAGGGGCAGGTAGTATGGAGGAGGTGGGGAGGCTGCAGAAAGATTTAGACAGTTTAGGAGAGTGGTCCAAGAAATGGCTGATGAAATTCAACGTGGGCAAGTGCGAGGTCTTGCACTTTGGAAAAAAGAATAGAGGCGGGGACTATTTTCTAAACGGTGACAAAATTCATAATGCTGAAGTGCAAAGGGACTTGGGAGTCCTAGTCCAGGATTCTCTAAAGGTAAACTTGCAGGTTGAGTCCGTAATTAAGAAAGCAAATGCAATGTTGTCATTCATCTCAAGAGGCTTGGAATATAAAAGCAGGGATGTACTTCTGAAGCTTTATAAAGCATTAGTTAGGCCCCATTTAGAATACTGTGAGCAATTTTGGGCCCCACACCTCAGGAAGGACATACTGGCACTGGAGCGGGTCCAGCGGAGATTCACACGGATGATCCCAGGAATGGTAGGCCTAACATACGATGAACGTCTGAGGATCCTGCGATTATATTCATTGGCGTTTAGGAGGTTGAGGGGAGATCTAAATGAAACTTATAAGATAATGAATGGCTTAGATAGGGTGGATGTAGGGAAGTTGTTTCATTAACAGGGGAGACTAGGACCCGGGGGCACAGCCTTAGAATAAAAGGGAGTCACTTTAGAACAGAGATGAGGAGAAATTTCTTCAGCCAGAGACTGGTGGGTCTGTGGAATTCATTGCCACAGAGGGCGGTGGAGGCCGGGACGTTGAGTGTCTTTAAGACAGAAGTTGATAAATTCTTGATTTCTCGAGGAATTAAGGGCTATGGAGAGAGAGCGGGTAAATGGAGTTGAAATCAGCCATGATTGAATGGTGGAGTGGACTCGATGGGCCGAATGGCCTTACTTCCGCTCCTATGTCTTATGGTCTTATAGACCGAGGAGCTGAAGCAAAAGTGGGAGGAGGAGCTGGGGGGAGAGATAGAGGAGGGCCTTTGGGCAGACGCGTTGAGCAGGGTCAACGCGACCGCAACATGCGCCAGGCTCAGCCTGATCCAGTTTAAGGTCATTCACCGGGCTCACATGACAGTGGCCCGGATGAGCAGATTCTTCAGGGTGGAAGACAAGTGTGCGAGGTGTGCGGGGGGTGGGGGGGTGGGGGGGGGGGGGCAGCCTACCATGTCCACATGTTCTGGGCATGTCCAAAACTGTGGGGAATTTGGCAGGGGTTTGCCAATGCCATTATGTTATTCTCTAAGTCTGAATAAAGATTGTAGACTTCCAGCTAACACAAATACTTTATTCAATGGGTTTGTTCTGTTTCCAGAGCTTTACTAGATATAATACATTCAAGCGGTATGATCAGTGAAACTAACGTAAACTGCCTATGCTGAGCTGTCTCCGTGTGCTGCTGCTCCCTAGCCCTGTGCTTCTGAAAGAAGCGGATCCTACCTTGGACTGGACCCTTTATACCTGTCTCTGATGCCCTCTAGTGATGCTGTGGCTGTTACATCTGTCTGCAGTCCCTGGTGTATGTGCAGATGGTTGTACAGATGTACAATTCACTACATCCCCCCCACCTTTTATTGGACATGTTTTCTAGACTGGCTTCAAGAAAACTGTACATAACAAATGGTGAGAATATGCAAATCTTCACACTGTGAAAATGATAAAAGTAATACAGAAACAATTAACTGCGTTGTGAGTCCATCGTGAGAAATGTCCATATCCGTCTTGTGCGTGTGTTGAAATGTCGTTACAAATCTAGCCGGTCAAATGCCTTACAGCTTCTGCTGGAGCATCTTAACGGTGGTAGTAGGGATGATGGTTCGATGTCATCAAGAGTACTGTCTGGCGTTGTGTGGACAAATGGACTCGGTAAAGTCCAGTGTGGGAAATACACAGTAAGCTCTCACAACCAGGAATCCTTTTCAAAATAATGTGGTGGGATCTCTTACACCAATTTGAAAAGGCATAGAATCCATACAGTGCAGAAGGAGGCCATTCGGCCCATCAAGTCTGCATTGACTCTCCGAAGGAGCACCCCATCTAAGCACGCCCCAGCCTTATCCTCGTAACCCCACCTGACCTGCTCATCTTTGGTCACAAAGAGGAAATTCTTTTTTTTTTTAATAAACATTTTATTGAGGTATTTCTTTGGCATTGTAACAGCAACAAAATCAACAATGTACATAACAAGGAAATCATTAACATAGTGCAAATACCACCTCCCTCTCCCACAGGTCCCACCATTACTCACCCCCCTAATCTATGCTAGCCTAACCCCCTCGCCCCCTCCGGGCGAACCCTAACAGAGACTTTCTCATGGCGAACTTAATTTTCTCCAGAGTAAGCTAGCCATGTCAGACAGCCAAGTCTCTGATTGCGAGGGCTTTGAGTCTCTCCATGCTAGTAATATCTGCCTCCGGGCTACCAGGAAAGCAAAGGCCAGAACATCTGCCTCTTTCTCCTCCTGGATTCCCGGATCCTGCGACACCCCGAAAATCGCCACCTCTGGACACATTACCACCCTCGTCTTTAATATCTTAGACATGACTGTAGTGATCTGTACATCTGTGCATACATCTGCACATACACCAGGGACTGCAGACAGATGTAACAGCCACAGCATCACTAGAGGGCAGCAGAGACGGGTATAAAGGGTCCAGCCCAAGGTAGGATTCGCCTCTTTCAGGAGCACAGGGCTAGGGAGCAAGAATTTCCTCTTTGTGACCAAAGATGTGCAGGTCAGGTGGGGTTACGAGGATAAGGCTGGGGCGTGCTTAGATGGGATGCTCCTTCGGAGAGTCAATGCAGACTTGATGGGCCGAATGGCCTCCTTCTGCACTGTATGGATTCTATGCCTTTTCAAATTGGTGTAAGAGATCCCACCACATTATTTTGAAAAGGATTCCTGGTTGTGGGAGCTTACTGTGTAAATATTGTGTTTCCTACATTGCAATGGGAACTACACCCCAAATGTGTTTCATTGCCGCTAAAGTACTTTGAGATGCCCTGAGATTGTATATGGTGCTATATAAATGTATTTTTAAGTAGCTTGTTGCGCCTTTCTGAGGAACAGCTCCTCAAACATTACCCCCCCCCCCCCCCCCACTGCCCACCCCATAACTGGTCCCAGTGTCTATTTTCCACATGTGAGTTTGCACAGATTGCTTCACATTCAACAAGCTGAGCTCGGTGTACATGTTGGCAGATATCTGTCTGTTCCTATCTTAGGTGCCACAAGGTGAGGGAGGTTTGGCAGCTTTTGTTGCTAAACTGTCTATCCTGTGATGAAGGGAATGAGGATGGAAACTGAAATTGATGTGCAGACCAGCTGCTGTCCACCTGAATGCGTGTGCAGGACCGAACAGCTAAATGACCTTGCTCCTGTTCCTCTATGGAGATTTCAGAAGTTGTCAACAACAGGTACAGGAATCGTTAGGCAGGGGGAAGTAACCCAAACATAGAGCAGACTGTAGAGGTGAATCATGAGAGTAATCCCTACCAATAGAAAGCAAACACAAAGACCAGAGTTTGATGTTACTCAGGCAGGCGCACATCCCAGCCAAAAGTGTGTAAAATTGCGCAAGAAGACATTGGGTGCAGATCCTGATATCACGGCGCCCTCACACAATATTTCAGACCGGCGGCACGGAAGTGTACCAGAAAGAATATAAACTGAGGCAAGATGAGAGCAGGCACAAAATGTACAGCTTGTTAGGAAGTTACAAAGGTTTGAATAAAATACATGAGGAACAACGAGTCATTAGGGAGGTTTTGGGGCTATTGAAAAATCAGCACGGTGTGGTATCAAAGATTGCTGCTTTCCTAAATTGGGTGGGTTAGCAAACTGCCTGCAGGTACTAGAAGGTAGAATACGGACATGATGAGAAAATAGACAGCTAGGCTTATGTGTGAGGTGAAGCATTGCGAAGAAGAATAAAATGGGAAGTTGCCTTCAATCAAGAATCAAAAACAATGAACAAAACATTAGCCGCCTGGTTACAGAAAGGGGCATGACTTTGTTTCAGTGTTTACAGAGGAGCGTGAAGGCCAATTTGTGGATGAGCAATTTTAGATATCTATCTGTAAGAAATAATGTTGAGGCACAGTTTTGGATGGTTCTTGGTTACTGGTGAGCGTGACCAATTTTCCTTTAGACAGACTATAGTCATCGTACTCTGGCACTTGCTTAAAATAGATCTATTAGTACTACATCCAAACAGATTACAGAGAAGGCATGTCGCTCCTGAATATGGTATGTCCAACCTTTCTCTCACTCTCTCTATCCCTCCCTCCCTCTCTATCTCTCTTAAGAGAGTCTAAAGTTAGTGATACATCATCATCGACTTCATACATTAGCATATCCCTTCCATTAACCTTTACACTACACCTCCCCTCAAGTACGCTATCCACTTTTAAACAGCAATATGAAACTATGGGTGGGGGGGGGGGTGCTGGGCTCTTCAGCAGGAAATGACTCTAAGTGCGGCCTCGGTGGAGAGAAACTGCAGCCACTGAGAAACACCCTGCTAAACATACCCAAAATTGGACTTAGATTTTGTTCTGGTTAAATCACAGCTGGAGTATTGGTATACAGTATTGGTCTCCTTATCTAAAGGAAAGATGAGAATGCATTATAAATGCTTCAGAGAAGGTTCATTGGACTAATATCAGGAATGGGTGAGTTTTCTTATGAGGAAACGTTAGAGAGGTTGGGTTTGTATCCATTGGAGTTTAGAAGAGTAAGAGGCGACTTGATCAAAACTTTTAACATCCTGAGGGGTATTGACAGAGAGGATCTAGAACTTGAAGCCACTGTTTTAAAATAAGGGATCACCCATTTAAAATGGAGATGAGGAGAAACTTTTTCTCTCCAAGGTTCCTGAATCTCTGGTATGGTGATCTTTGTGAGCGGTTTCCAGGATGGAAGGCGTAGTGATCACAAAGATACACAAAGCTCTTTTGAAAAACTAAACTAATTTTATTAACACTACTAAATTTGAGTTTGCACGTATCGAATAGTAAACATACATGTAAGAATTAAACTACATTCACTAACACTATCTCTATCTACTAATTATAACTATTATATCTTAACTAACTCTACAATACAATATGAATCTTATCTTTGTCAACTCCAGTCTAATATCCTCCCCTTAGCTTAAGAGCCAGTGCAATTTATAATAATGTTCCTTAGCTCCCTCCAGTGGCTAGGCATAACATAACATTAACTCTTCACATGCTGTACATTTGTATAATGTCACATCTGGAACTCTCTTCCCCAAACGGAAGTAGAAGCAGAACCTTTGAATATTTTTGAGACAGAGCTAGATAAATACTTGATTTACAAGGGGTTAGAAATGTTATCAGGTGTAGGCAGGAATATGGGGTTGAGGTTACAATCAGATCAGTCATTATCTTATTGAATTGAACAGCAGGCTTGAGAGGCAGAGTGGCCTAATTTGTATGTTCATAAGAAGGAAAAGTAACTCTCAACACTGTTGCTGAAAAGCAGTGAAGCAGTGGTTTCCCAGAAATCACCAGCAAATAGACCCTATTGCTCACAATGATGTCACTTTGGTACAACTATACATGCACTGCATTGGCAGCAAATGCAGTCTTTGTAGAAATGTTGAAAATGTACGATGGGATTTACCGAGCAAACGTCTGCATATTCCGTGGCGGTGGGAGGCAGCCTGCTATTGGCTGGCTGCGGGATCTTCTGGTCCCACCCTTGTCAATGGCGTTTCCCGTTGAAAGCACCCCTCACCATCGGGAAATCCACGGCATGGGTGCGCTGTCGGCAGGACCGGAAGATACCGACGTGTCAAAGGCTGGAAAATCTTGCTTGTTGAGTGTTCCCACACTGGGCAATTTCACGCCCCCTGATGAACAGTCCTAGCATCTTTGTTGGTTCTTTGCTCCACAACGTGTGCATCTCAAAATGGCTGCTGCTGTGGGGCTTTGTGCCCTTTCGCCCGGTTTGCTGGGCTTCCTTATGGGTGGAGATGCTGCCCTTGGGCCTACTCAATCAACAATGTCATGTAAAGACTCTGAATTAACTGAATTATGGACTGCTTAAATTCTCTAAGCTCAGCCAACGTCATATACTAGACTGCTTGATCATTTTTGTAGGTTCAAAGTCAGGTCATCTTTTGCCTGTAGAAAATCAGAAAGTATTTCATCTCGAAGATCCAAGACCTTTAGTGCATTGTATCCACTATAACTAGCTAGGCAATGTTGGTCAGTGAGAAATAATTCAATCAATTCCTCACTTAGTTTTGACCTTTGGTTAAAACATGCTATTACTTACGAAAGTTTGCTTTGGGCTAAAGTGGTGTCAAAGGCTGTGGAATGATATCAATGTCCATGATGGACTCCTCCACCTTCTGCCTGAGGAGAACGGCATCTGCTACTGGACCTGCAGCATAAGGGAAAGAACTGACTTGAATCTTCTGCTCCTTTGCATGAAGGCTTGATACTGTTCGGTATCAAAAGAAATTCCATTTGCATAGATCCCTCTTCTGGCCTCTTTGCAGGCCCTCGACACAGTGTAGGGGATAGGGACCGCTCACTGGGTACAGTCATCGCTACCCCTCTCCAAGTTGCCTCCTCCTTCCATCGAGTTTTAAGTTCCAACTGTTATCAAGTTTTTCTTCACTGGCTGTCAATGGCACTAATGTAATTTTTATATTGTTGGCTGCACTGTCACCAATATGTTTTGGATGGTCCCCTCTGATCTGTAGACTGTAGTGTGTTTCTTGATTACTGATATGCGTGAACTATCTTCCCTTCGACAGATTGCAAGCGTACTCTGGCATTTGCTTGAGCTAGTTTTATGAATGCCACATCTAAACTGGTTTCAAAGTAGGAATGCTGCTCCTGAACCTGGTGCCCCAACCTGTATCTCTCTGGAGAGAGCATCTAACACATGATTGACTGATCTCAGTGATATATCATCATTTATGTCACATATTATCATATATATTCTGTTAATGCTTACATGACAGGGATCAGGCGCATGAAAGGTGGACAGGTCCAAGTCCAGATGGTAGACTCCACAGAATACTGAAGGACTTTGTGAGGAACCTGACAAACCAATGTGGTGTTCATCATGTAGCTAAATTCAGGATGGTTGCCGTAGTGTTCACAAAGACCACAAATGCTTTTAAATTGAACAAAGCTATAAATTTATTAACACTACTTAATTGGATTCGACACTTACTCCTATATAATACACAGTTGATAATAAACATATAATCTACACTCATCTACACTACTAACCACCACACTATTACATTAACTATGATCTGCTCTCACTCACACTATCTTTCCTTCAGTTTGTACTCTAGCTTTCTCCTCAACCTCTCATCCACAAGTCTTAGCATCAATGCCTTATATAGTTGTACATCTCGCTCCATCTAGGGGTTGATTTAGACATTGAATTAACCCTTGCAGTTCTTTACATTCATGATAATGTCACAGCCAACAAGCTTGAATTTTCAATATTCAATGCTGATGTTTGCTGTTCCAGAGCACCTACAGTGCTGAAATGTTCTGTCTCTGTTCACATGGAGCGAACAGGTCAGTTTTATGTCAGATAGTGGGAAATTACTGGGCGGCACATTGGAACAGGACTAGGCAATTCAACCCTTCAATTCAATTAGCTGATGGGTGATCTGCACTTCAACTCCACTTGCTCATCTTAGATCAATATCCCTTAATACCCTTGATTTCCTTACCAAATGTGAGAAATACTTGTTAGGACATGAAATGTTGGGAGTTAGCCAGCATTAAGTTGTGAATATCAAGTAATGTTTGTTGAACCTGATGGAATATTTGAATGTATAATAGAAAGTACAGACAGGGGTACTGGTTAAGATTCCAAACTTAAATTTCTGTGTGGTTTTCTCGATGTCTCACCAGAACACTGGCAGGAGAGTGACAGAATTCCTGGAAAAATGGTGTAAGCAGCCGTTTTTATCAATTAGAGCAGTTTATCAGGGGATTTTGCCCATAACATGGTAAAGCACAGCACAAAGTCAATTTTTAAGAAGTAAGAAGTATAGTAAAGTCCTGAAGTTTGCACGTAAATGGCAAAATCACAAATGACGAACGTACTTTACGATGGGAGTCCATTAGAGGGGTTCCAACCATCTGAAAATGTGACATGTATAAAAGATCAAAAGGCAATAAAAACTATGCTCTTCTTAAATTTACAGAGACATTTACTGGAGAAATTGTTTAATAAAACAGGAGCAATGTAAAATTTATCACACTTACAATACCTGCAGGCAATATGGCTGTGATCAGGAATTAAACCGCAGCATCAAGGAACACCCAGGTGTAAACAGTAACAGAAGATGAACGTGCAGCGCACACTGTCCATTGTCACACGCCTTCCATTTTTTAACATTATTTAGGCGTTTTTCCTTTTTTCAGCCATTTCTAAAATTGGCTTCTATTTTTTACGTTTAAAATCCTGGATAAGCGAATATTTGGGCCAACAATGGGTGACCTGGGCTGGAATTCTCTGGCCATTGGGATTCTCTTTTCCCACTGGCAGAAGTTTCCTGACAGCATGAGGTGGCTTCAATGGGAAATCCAATTTACAAGTAGCGGGAAGAGAGAATCCCGCCATCAGTGAAATGCGCACCACCGAGAAACACGTGGCTGGGGAATGGAGATCCCGCCCCCTGGTGCACACGGACTTTTACGTAGTGAATTCATGAATAAAGAAGTGGCGAATGGCTAGACTTTATTGTATAATGATTTGAAATTTAATGAATGCAATGACAAAGGTGTCTATGAAATAAGAACTTGTATTTATATTCTGACTTTCATATCTTTCAAAGTGCCTCACAGATAACAAGAGCTTTTTGAAGTGTCATGGTTTATTTTCTAGACTATTTTGGCAGTCAGTTTATACAATGCAACAGCAATGAGATAGGTTCCCAAATAACTGGTCCTTGTGATGCATCCATGCAAGCCATCAAGGGGTCTAAGGGGGACAATAGAATTTGTTGGGGCGGCACGGTGGCTAGCACTGCTGCCTCACAGTACCAGGGACACTGTGGGTTTCCTTTGCGTGCTCCGGTTTCCTCCTACAGTTCAAAGATGCGCAGGTTATGCGAATTGGCTGTGCTAAATTGTCCAAGGGTTAGGTAGGGTTATGGCGATAGGAGCGAAGGTTGAGCCGAGGTAGGGTGTTCTATCGGAACAAGGGCTGGTGCAGACTCAATGGGCTAAATGGCCTCCTTCTGCACGGCAGGGATTCGATCAAATAGGCCACTGACCAAACATGAACATTGAGATCAAGGACCATATCATTCGGTGCAGTGCATATAATGAACAGTGCGTATAAGGGGCAGCATGGTAGCATAGTGGTTAGCACAATTGCTTCACAACTCCAGGGTCCCAGGTTCGATTCTCGGCTTGGTCACTGTCTGTGCGGAGTCTGCACATTCTCCCCGTGTGTGCGTGGGTTTCCTCCGGGTGCTCTGGTTTCCTCCCACAGTCCAAAGATGTGCAGGTTAGGTGAATTGGCCATGCTAAATTGCCCTTCGTGTCCAAAATTGCCCTTAGTGCTGGGTGGGGTTACTGGGATGGGGTGGAGGTGAGGGCTTGGGTAGGCTGCTCTTTCCAAAGAGCCGGTGCAGACTCTATGGGCCGAATGACCTCCTTCTGCACTGTAAATTCTATGATCTATGAACATCAATCTAAAGAGCTGCTTGTAAACTCATACCATCCCAAATAGACCATAAGAGAGCTTGAAGCAGACATCCTCACATTCACTGGGACTGAGTGTTTTATCACAGGTGAATACTATTTAGACTAGGAGTTAGAGCAGTTGACATCAATGATGAAAGCAAAATACTGTGGATGCTGGAAATCTGAAGTACAACAGTAAATGCTGGATAAATTCAGCAAGCCTGGCAGCATCTGTGGAGGAAAACACATGTAATATTTCAGATCTAATGATCCTTCTACAGAACTGAAAAAAGGCAGAAGTATAGGGGATTATCTAGTTGGAAAGGGAGTGGAGGAGGTGGTATAGAATAGAAGATTGTTATCAATGATAATCGGGGGGCGTACGGTGGCGCAGTGGTCAGCACTGCTGCCTCACGGCACCGAGGTCCCAGGTTCGCTCCCGGCCCTGGGTCACTGTCCGTGTGGAGTTTGCACAATCTCCCCATGTCTGCATGGGTTTCGCCCCCCCACAACCCAAAGATGTGCAGGGAGGTAGATTGGCCACGCTCAATTGCCTCTTAATTGGGAAAAAGAAATGAATTGGGTACTCTAAATTTAAAAAAACCCAATAATAATCAGTGAGAGTGTAAAATGCTTGCGTGAGGCATTCCTGATACGGTGATGGGCGACAATGGTCAACAAATCATTTTAAATGAATTTAGGCACTTCATGAATGATTGTGAAGTTCAGCATAACACATCATTTCCACATGATCCCCAAACAAATGGAAAAGCTGAGACAGTAGTGAAAACTGCCAAAGGATAATAAAAAAATTAACTAGTCCCAGTATACATGGGCACAAGGCATTCTTAATGCGGAGAAACACACGTACTGAAGGCATGGAAAGGAGTACAGTCCTATGACTAATGTCATGCCGCACCCAAACTATTCTTCCTACATCCCAAAATCAACTGAAGCTAGAAGCAGTAGCAGGAATGAGTGACAAAATCAAAGTGAAGCAACAGAAAGCCAAATTTCACTTTGATAAAATTGCCAAAGCATTGCCAGAGCAGAGAATTGGAGAGCAGGTAAGATTGGAAACATTCAACTCAACTAAAGTCAGCTCACTTAGCAACTAAGGAACTGTGTGGAGAGGTTGTCACCTCGATTGTACATGGTGAACATGAATGGTCAGACCTATCTCCGCAATCACAGAGATTTACATGCAACTGGATAAGCTGTTCCCTCACAGGAGAGAGGCAGCTGGTCAGGCAGATTTGACTTTGCCAAGTGAGTGAGGAATTGAATGACCATCAGTCCCAGAGGTCAACCGTCCTGCAACAAATGCAACAGATTAGCACAAACACTCGCCTTGGCAACAGCATGCCTCATAAAAGCAAAGTTACCTCAGGAGCCAGCGGAAATCGGATGAACAGCCATCAACACTTACATGTGTAGCACAAGAAGACCTGAACACTTTAAAGATAATGGGTGGGACATTCTGGGCATTCCCGCTGGTGAGATCATTTGGTCCCACTGACGACGGCCCCCGTTGCGGGTTCTCCAGTGGCGGAGGTTGTGAACAACTGGAAACCTCATTGACAGCGGCGAGACTACAAGATCCGCCGGCGAATGACGGGCTGCCTGCACTGCCGCAAAACAAATAGGGAGAGACAAAATTGGAACAGGCGAGAAAGGAGTAACAGTTCTTTTTATGACTGATCAATTTCTTCATTGGCTAAATAACATAAGTATCAAAAAATAGAGCACGCAATCTTTTTTTCTTTTTTAATGGAAAGGGGGATGTTTGGATAAATACCATTGCGCATTGTTGCTTGCCATAGTCATGTGACTTCTGAAATAAATAAACAAAACATTGCAGATGCTGGAAATGAGAAATAAAAACAGAATATGCTGGAAAAACTCAACAGGAATGGCAGCATCTGTGGAGAAGAAATTGAGTTAATGTTTTCAGTCGAATATACTTTTCTTCAGGATGTTGTTGTCAGCCATATTGGACTCGAAATATCAACTCTTTCTCTCTTCACAGATGCTGCCAGACCTGCTGAGTATTTCCAATACTTTTTTTTTCACTTCCTGTGACCTCTGATGTCATGGTATGTAAATGAAGGTTTGATGGCAGTAGCCATTTTACACACAACGTGGAACAGATGGTACACATTGCTGCCAGTGGAGGGAGTGAATGTTGAAGGTGATGGATAGGGTGCCAACCAAGTGAGTTGCTTTGCTTTGGATGGTGTTGAGCTTCTTGAGTGTTGTTGGAGCTGTATTCCAACACACTCTTGGTTTGGTGCTCTTTCCAAGAGCTGGTGCAGACTCGATGGGCCGAATGGCCTCCTTCTGCACTGTAAATTCTATGATCCTAAATTCTATTACATGATTGTAGATTGTGGCAGACTTTGGGGAGTCAGGAGGTGAGTTACCCTCTGCAAAATTCCCAGCCTCTGACCTGCTCTTGTAGCCACAGTATGTAAAGGTTAGTTCAGTTCAGGGTCTGGTTAATGTTACCCAGGATGTTTATACTTGGGATTAAACAGTGAATGTCAAGGGAGATGGTTATAATAATCTTTATTATTGTCATAAGTAGGCTTACATTAACACTGTAATTAAGTTACTGTGAAAAGTCCCCAGGATCAACATTCCGGTGCCTGTTCGGGCACACAGAGGGAGAATTCAGAATGCAAATTACCTAACAACACTTCTTTCGACTTGTGGGAGGAAACCGGAGCGCCCGGAGGAAACCCACGCAGACACAGGGAGAATGTACAGACTCCACACAGACAGTGACCCAAACCGGGAATTGAACCTTAATATGGTAGCGTGGCCCCCTTAAAGGGGTGATCATTCATGAGCCACATGATGGGCCCTGAGCCAATGGGGATGGAGCACTCTAACGTTAGCCTATCATGTGGTGAGGTGCAGATCTGATTGTTGGGACTTGGTCAAAGGTATCCCGTGAGTCATGGGAACAAGACCTGTATAGTAGTTTTGATGTCCTGTGTATATAGTTCTTTGTTCAATAAACCTCTTTTGTCATTTAACACTGCCTCGTCGATCTCCTCACAATATAACCATGATGGTGAGAATTAATCAAGCAGTGGAAGGAAATTCTTCAAAAATTGGAAGGGGGGGGGGAAAAGTCTCCCAGAATCCTGAAAAGATAAAAGATCGTTTGCAGTTGAATAGCGAAGCCACTGTTTGGGAAAATTGATCCATTTGATCCGGAGGTTGAAAGTTGGGGCCAATATGTCAAAAGGCTTTCATACTTTTTCATTGCCAATGAAATCATGGCAGAAGACCAACAGAAAATATTACTGTTTACAGTTTGCGGCCCACAATCATACAACCTTGTGCGAAGCTTAATATCTCCGGAGGCTCCGGACTCCAAGTCCTTTGATCAATTGGTGTAATTAGTAAGGGACTATTACAATCCCTGACCCTCCATTATTATGCAGCACTATAAATTTCATACAGTGATTAGAGGTCTGGGTGAATCGGTATCTGCTTTCATAGCCAGACTTCAACTAATGTTGGAATATTGTGAATTTGGTACTTCTCTCAGTGACATTTTGCGAGATCGGTTGGTCTGTGGGGTCAGCAACTAAATATTCAGAAGAAGTTGCTCACAGAAACCAAGATTTCCTTGGTCAAAGCGGTTGAATTGGATCAAGTGACTGAAAGTGCTGAGCAAAGTGCTTTTGAATTACAAAGCTTGCAGAGCGAGGTGAACTAGTTATGGCAGGAAGCGGCGACCGCTTGAAGTTCCCGAAGTGAATGAGCGGCAGAGCCGGAAAAGAAGAAAAGTGATTGGCACTCACAAAGTTTAGAGGTTTGCTATCATTGTGGGAGAGAACATTCTAAGGACAGATACAAGTATTAAGAATTTAGGTGTAATAAGAAAGGTAATTTGCTAGCCAGATGCAGAGTCAGACAGTCTACTACTAGTTCCCCACAAAATTGACGATGACTCCGGTGAACAAGCTTGAGGAAGAGCCTGGAGAACAATCAGAAGTGTGCAAGTTTAACATGGTGAGATTAAGTAAAAGTAGAATATTTACCAGGAAGATACCAGAAATGAGGAATTTTTAAACACGGAAAATCCAAAGATGTGCAGGTTAAGTGAATTGGCCATGCTAAATTGCCCTTAGTGTCCAAAAAGTTTGGGAGGGGTTGCTGGGTTACGGGGATAGGCTGAAGGTGTGGGCTTGGGTAGGGTGTGCTCTTTCCAAGGGCCGGTGAAGACTCGATAGGCCGAATGGCCTCCTTCTGCACTGTAAATTCTATGATTAGAGAAATTGGCTTGTTCTCCTTCGAGCAGAGAAGAATAAAAGGTATCTATTTTGGGGTATTCAAAATTATGAACAATTTAAAAAAAAAATTTTTTTTATTAAAGTTTTACATTTTTGGACAGTATTGTTAAAGATAGATGAGATGGTTACAATTTACAAGTTGTTCTTTTTCGGTATCGTCTCCCCCTCCTCCCACTCCCTTCTTTCAGGGTCTTTCCTTGAACCTTTACGTCACCGTGGGTGGTTGTTTGGTGTTTATCTGTGCGCAATGCCCTCCTTCTCCATTCCCCCTCCCTGTTGCTTGGCATCCCCGCTCTTCTTCTCTCCTCTTCCCATCCTGTTGTCAGCCTTCTTTTGGGGGTTCTCTTTTGTGTGGCCTTGTGTTAGATACTCTGGTCCCTGTGTCAGCTGCTTTCTGGCCACCCCTTGTTCTTTCCTCTGGTCTCTCCCCCCAGTTCCCCCCCCCCCCCCACCCACCCCTCCCATTTCTGTCTGCTCCCTGTGGTCCCGTTGGCTCCCGTTCCAGCACCCTCCCCTGCTCTATGGGTTGTTGGCTTCAAACAAATCTTGGAACAAGTTAGTGAATGGCCCCAACGCTTTGTGGAAGTCGTCCTCTGACCCTCGGGTGGTGTACTCAATCTTCTTCAGGTGGAGAATTTCCGATAGATCTGCTAGCCAGTCTGCAGCTGTGAGCTGTGATGCTGAATGACAGCAGAGTAGGACTCTCCGGCGGGAGATTAGGGAAGCAAAAGCGAGGGCATCAGCCCTCTGCCCCGTATGTAGTTCTGGCTGGTCCGATACCCCGAAGACTGCCACTTTCAGGCGCGGCTCCACCCTCATCCCCAAAACATTGGACATTGCCTCGAAGAAGGCTGTCCAAAACCTGACAGGTCTGGGGCAGGCCCAGTACATGTGGGCGTGGTTGGCCGGGCCTCCCTGGCACCGTTCGCATTTATCTTCCATCCCCGGGAAGAACCTGCTCATTCTGGATCTTGTCAGGTGTGCTCTGTGCACCACCTTTAGCTGCACAAGGAGCAAGTGGAGTTGGCCCTGCTCAGTGCATCGCTCCAGCATCCCCACCCTATTCTGGTCCCTAGCTCTTCCTCCTATTTATCCCTTGTTTCATCCAGTGGGGAAGGTGTCCTTTCTAACAGTCATCCGTCTATGTCCCTGCAATTCCCCTTCCCAGACTGCCTGCGTCAGGAACTCCTCCAACATTGTGTTTCTCGGGGTCCTTGGGTACGTTGTCGTCTCCTTGCGGAGAAAGGTTTTGACTTGCAGATATCGGAGTTTGTTTCTGTTCGGTAGTTCCAGCCTCTCCGTCAATTCCTCTAAAGTCTGTCCCCCATGTAAAAGTCCCTAACCATCAGTGTCTCCCCATCCTGTCTGCATGTCTTATAGGTGGTGTCCAGCATGGCTGGTGGAAACCTGTGGTTGCCGAAGTTGGGGGCCATGGTGGACACCTCGGTCAGACCAAAGTGCTGCCTCATCTGGTTCCAGTTTCTCAGGGTTGCAGCCTCTGGGCTTATTGAGTGCTTTGCTTGCGGGGATGGGAGTGCTGTCGTGGCGGGTGCCTGGAGGGCCATTCCTGTGCAGGAGGACTCCCATCCTCACCCATTCCGTATTTGGTTCCTTCACCCATCCCCTCACTCTCTCCGCCACGGCTGCCCAGTGGTAGTATTGCAAGTTCAGGATGGCCGTGCCTCTCATGTTTCTTTTCCTTTGTAGTACTGTTTTGGGGATTCTTGAATTTTTTCCTTCCCAACACAACCGCCATAATCATTTTGTCTATTGCTTGGAAAAAGGCCTTGGGGATGTAGATTGGTATGGGTCTGAATAGGAAGAGGGACCTGGGCAGCATGTTCATCGTGATCATCTGTACCCTCCCCGCCAGGGAAAGCGGGAGGGCATCCCATCTCTGAAGCTCCTTTTTTGATTCTTCTGCCAGACTGGTCAGGTTCCACTTGTGGATCCATGTCCAGCCATGGGCTATTTGGATCCCCAGGTAGCGGAATTTGCTTCGGGCTATTTTAAATGGTAGATCCTCCAGTTCTGCTCCTCCCCCTCTCAGGTTCACCGGGAATACTTCATTTTTACCCACGTTGAGTTTGTAGCCCGAGAAGGCTCCAAACTTTCCTAGGACCGTCGTAATTTCTTTCTTGCTGTTTTGCGGGTCCGAGATGTAGAGGAGCAGGTCATCCGCATAGAGGAACACTCTGTGCTCTCTGTCTGCTCTCCGGATGCCCTTCCAGCCTCACGCAGGGCGCCTGCGTCTCAGTTGCCAGGGTGAACAAGAGTGGGGACAGTGCGCATCTCTGCCTCGTGTCTCTGTGCAGCTGGAAGTATTCAGAGCTGGTGGTGTTAGTCTGAACATTTGCCTTGGGGGTGTTCTACAGGAGTTTCACCCATGAGGTCCCTAGCCCAAACCGCGCTTAAACCTCAATGAGGTACTTCCGCTCGACTCTGCCGAAGACCTTCTCTCCGTCCAGGGAGACGATCACCTCTGGTGTTCTCTCCCCAGATGGGGTCAGTACCACATTCAGCAGCCGTCTGATGTTCGCAGTTAGTTGACTACTCTTAACAAAGCCTTTCTGGTTCTCTGCGACCACCTCCGGCATTCAGTTCTTCAGTCTCTAGGCCAGGACATTTGCGAGTATTTTTGCATCCACATTGAGCAGCAAAATGGTTCTGTATTATCCGCATTCCATTGGGTCTTTGTCTTTTTTGGGTATCAGCGATATGGTGACCTGTGCTATGGTTGGAGGCAGAGTGTCCATCGCTAGTGAGTCTGCAAATATCCCCCATAGGTGTGGAGCAAGTGCCTGCGCGGATTCTTTGTAAAAGTCCACCGGGACCACATTGGGCCCTGCACCTTCCCCGCCTGCATGGAGTCAATGCTCTCCATGACCTCTCCCAATCATTTTGGTGCTTCCAGCTCCCTCCATTTATCATCCTCCATGACTGGCATGTCTAGTCCATTGAGGAACCATTTCATCCCCGAGTCCCCACTGGGAGGAGGTGTACAGTCCTTGGTAGAAGGCCTCGAATGCTTCATTGACCGTTTTAGGTTCGGCTACCAGTCTGCCTTTGCTATCCTTCACCTGCGCTATTTCCCTCGTGGCTGTCTGCTTTCTCAGCTGGTGAGCTAGCAGGTGACTGGCCTTGTCTCCATGCTCATAAAAGGTCCCCCGTGTCTGGCAGAGTTGGTACACTGCTTTCCTAGTTGATCGCAAGTTAAAGTTCATTTGTAACATTTTCCTCTCCACCAGAAGCTCTCAGGTCGGGGCCTCGGAGTACTTTCTGTCGACCTCCAGGATGGAGTCGATCAGTTTTTGCCTAACCGCCCTCTCTTCCCTTTCTCTACCAGCCTTGTAGTTTATAATCTCGCCTCTAATCACAGCCTTCAGTGCCTCCCAGATTGTGGAAGGTGAGACTTTACCGTTCTGGTTATTCATGATGCACTCGCCTAAGGCCTGTGATGTTTTCTGGCAGAAGATCCGTCCCCAACCTCACATCCATGTAATGTGAAATTTCCCTACGCCAAAGAAGTCGATGGGGGTGTAGGCCTTGTGAACTGGGTGAGTAGAACGCAAATTCCTTCTCACCTGGGTGCGTGAACTGCCATGGTCCACTGTCTCCATCTGCTCCATAAACGTTCCCAGTTCCCTAGCCGTGCCTGCTGTTTTCCCCATTCTAGGGTTTGATCTGTCCATCAGTGGGTCCTGAACACAGTTAAAGTCCCCACGGTGATCAGTCGGTACGTATCTATGTTGGGGATTTCCGCCATGGTCTTCTTTATAAATTCTGTGTCATTCCTTTTGTGGGCGTACCCGTTCACCAGGACTACCGGTGCCCTGTCTAGGACAATGCTGACCATGACGCACTGTCCCCTTGGTCTGTAACTGCCCTTGTCGCCTTGAACACAGTCCTCTTACTTATCAAAATTGCTATCCCCCTAGCTCTCATCCCGTAGCAGGAATGGTAGGTCTGCCCCACCAGCCCTTCCTTACCTGCAGTCGGTCTTTCTCTCTCATGCGCTTCTCTTGGAGGAAGACTATGTCGTCTCTCATACTTTTCAGATAAGCGAAGACTCTATTTTTTCAATGGGCCATTAAGTCCTCTCACGTTCCAGGTGGGGGGTTTCTGTCCCCCCCCCCACTTTCCTACAGGATCAACCATACTTACCTGGTGGATGCTGCCTGGGTTCAATTCCGGCCTTGCCTATGCGGAGTTTATACTTTCTCCCCGTGTCCACGTGGGTTTCCTCCGGGTGCTCCACTTTCCTCCCACAGTCCAAAGATGTGCAGGTTATGTGGATTGGCCATGATAAATTGTCCAGGGATGTGCAGGTTAGGTTATGGGGATGGGCCAGGGTGGGATGCTCTTTTCGAGGGTTGGTGCAGACTTGATTGGCCGCATGGCATCCTCTACACTGTAGGGATTCTATAAATAACTATAATACAATATGTCTGAAATTCCTACGTTCGTCACACCGGTATTCAGTTAAAGAGAGAGAAATTCATGTTTCATGCTGATGAAGTCAAGTATTTCGGTTTCAGAGTTGATGCGAAGCGATTACACCCACTCAAAGATAGGTTAAAGGAAATAAAAGGGCCCTGAACTACACAATACATCGGAATTGAAGTCCTTTCTAGGGATGGTCAATTTTTATGGCCGCTTTTGACCAAATCTGTCGACCATTTTGGCACCCCTAACATCAACTGCTAAATAAGCACCAACATTGGAAGATTTCCAGAGGAAGTAATTTGATCAGGTCAAACAGGCCCAGCTGTCGTTGGTCTTGCTTTGTCCATTTCAACCCGGATAACCCATCATTGTTTCTTGCGATGGATCACCATATGGCGTCAGTGCTGTACTCTCACACAAGATGGAAGATGGCGTGAAAAGGCCTGTTGCCATTGCATCCAGAACATTGTCAGATGCTGAAAGGAAATATTCCCAGATTGACAAAGGAAGTCTGACAGTCATTTATGACATAACATTTTCATTGATATGTTTACAGGCGGCACTTCTCGGACCATAAACCTTACTTGACAGTTTTTGTGAAGATAGTCTTATCCAGCCAATAGCATCAGCCCGAGTGCAGAGTTGGGCTCTGCTCTTGGCTGCATATTCATAAATATTTCAGCATAGACCAGAAACCCAGATAACAAATGTGCATGCGTTCATCAGGCATCCACTGCCATAAACAATATCCGAGCCTCCCACTCCACCGGTGATCGTGCTGGATCAAAATGTTCTTGACATTCTACCTATTTCATCCGATCACATTAACAATTGGACCAAGATAGACTATGGCCTGGATTCTCCATTTCTGAGTCTAAGTGCTGACGTCAACAGAGAATCCGTAGAGCTTCACGCCACAAAAATTGGTGCCACACCTGCACCGATTCTGCTACCGGCGAGGGGCTCGCACCAGCGCCGTGTGGAACACCAGCAAAACCCACGAGAAATGGTACGGGGATCGCAGGGTCCATGATGGACACTCACAGGGCTGACAAGCTGCAGCTGCGTTTAAAATATTCACGCCCACACACACACTGATCGCGGCCGAAGGGATGGGACAGGTTGTGGTGGAGTGCCCATACAGCTGATGGGTTGGCTGGGGCCAGAGGGGGGGGGGGGGTCGCCTATATGACCCAGGGCACCAGGTTCAAAGAGGGCTGTCAGCGGCATGCACAACCGCATGGCTGCCTTGCCGGCTGCGGTAATGGTGTTGCGTACCCAGCCACCCCAACCCCACGGCCCACCTTCTTGGCCACCCCCCACTACTTCCCCCAGCCCTGGCATAGGACCCTAGCCAGCGGCATGACTGTCGGCGAATCGTGGCGGTGCTGGACACTGTCCATACGCCCTCTCTCTCAGCAGCCACCACGCCAGGTTCACGGTTTGTGAAAGCGCGCGTGGACTTCCCCGTCGGGAACTCGGCCCGTCGGAGGTGGAGCATCGCGGGTGGGCACACGAATGAGATGTGAACGGTGTTTCAACTACGCGTGGCGGTGCATTGCGATTCAGCGTCAAACCAGCGCCGGCCGCGAAGGTTATTCTTCACTTGATCGCACGCTCCGATTTTGGTGTCAGCCAATGGAGAAACCAGTCCCCTGTGTTGTCAAGAGACAAAAGGATGGTTCTTAGGGGCTGGTGTCTTGAGAAGTCAGAACGGGCCGATATGCAATGTAGGGATGAAATCACTTCCAAAGGCAGGGTCCTCCTATGGGGTTGTAGCTGTTCAGTGCCAACCGGGGCAGCAGTCTTTTCTCCAAGAATTGCACAACTCTGGACAATCTAAAATGAAGGTACTGGCCAGGAGCTACATTTAGTGGCCCGGGCTCGACAAGGCCATAGAAAGGGATGGTCAATCAATGTGACTCCCATCAGTCTCAACATAGCCTTCCACCTGCAGCAGGTTTTCACCTGTGAGAGTGGCCAGGGCGACCGTGGACGAGGTTCTACATCAACTTTGCGGGTCCCTTGTTGGATATAGGGGACGGGATTCTCCGTCCCGCTGCACCCATTTTCTGGCGGGGCGTGCCCCTCCAGCAGCAAAATCCTCCCATCCCGGCAGCTGGCCAATGGGGTTTCCCATTGTGGGCACCCCCACGCCGTCGGGATATCTGTAGGCGTGAGTGCGCTGCCAGCGAAACAGAGAATCCAGACAGCGGAGAATCCAGGCCAATGTTTTTGATCGTGGTCGATGTCCACTCTAAGTGACCTGATCTCCAGACTATGCTTTTGTCCACTGGAACAGCCACCATTAACAAGCTGTGCCAGATCTTTTCCACTCCTGGCCTACCCGAGGTGATCATCTCAGACAATGGTACTTCCTTCACAGCCGAAGAGTTTCGATCCTTCATTAAATCCAATGGAATCCAGCTGATAAGGACAGCCCCCTACCAGCCCGCATCAAACGGGCTGGCCGAAAGAGCTGTCCAAAGTGTCAATGATAAAACCAAGCTAATCGGCCACTACTGCTTCATTTAGCAGACCACGTGCTATCGTACAATTCCACCCCGCATGCCACCACTGGGGTTACCCTGGCTGAATTGCTAATGGGCCGGCATCTCCGGACACCGCTTGATCTTATTTTTCGAAATTTGTCAGGGAGGGTGGAGGCTAAGCAAGCCTCACAGAACGGTCACCACGATATGGCCAAGAAGGACTGGTCTTTCAAACAATGGATTTAATGTACGTGCGCAACTTTCGTGAAGGACCAGAATGGTTACCTGAGAGAGTTGTTGCCAGGGCTGGGCCAGTGTCCTATCTTATAGACTGGCAGGGCCGTGACACTAGAGAAAATGTGGACTATTTGAGAAAGGCCGACATCCCCCAAAAGCGGCAGGTTGCCTATTCCAGCTGCCAGTATAGCCCTTGCCGAGTCAGTGATGTTAGAACCAAAATCTTCTCAAGGGGAACCATCAGGGGATTCAAAAGGAGTTGAAGAGGTAGTCAACACTGCCCCTACTTTGGACTCTACCGATTTGCCTGCTCTTGCTGTAAGACTCGGATGCCTCCAGTCTGAAAAAGCCAGTTGCCAAGTTGAGACGTTTGGCAAAAGTTGGGAAGTCACCTGAACTTTGTTTTGAACTCCCTCGCTGTAACTCTGATTGTCTGTCGGGGAACTTAAAGGGATACAACTTTGTCGGCCCTGAGCCAATGGGGATGGAGCACGTGAATGTTAGCCTATCGGGTGTTTAGTCGTGGACCTGGTTGTTGGGGCTTGCACAGAGTTAGCCCGGGAGTCGTGGGAACAAGGCCTGTGTAGTAGTTGTGCTGTCCTCTGTATATAGTTCTTCTTAATTGACTACGCCCCTGTTGTGTTTGATCACTGTCTTGTCAACTGTCTTACAATACAACAGTTAATTTTCCTCTTGCTGGGGATGATCATTACTTGCCACATTGTGGTGTGAATGTTATTCGCCACTTATCAGCCTAAACCTGAATATTGTTCAGGTTTTGCTGCATTTGGGCTGGTTCAATGTCTGTGGAGTTGTGAACGCTGCTGGACATTGTGCAATCATCAGCAATTCACAATGGAGTGCTCCCATTAGGGAGGTGGTTTCACAGAATTTCCAACACAGAATTGGGGAACAAAGCTTATTGTAGGAAGCAGCGGATCAAAGTATGGTGTCAGCTGCACTGTCAGGGACATCACTGACAGTATACACCACTGTCACTGTACACTCGAAATTCTGTACTGCCAGAGGGGCTGCACTGAGGGGGTGCTGCACTGTCAGAGAAGCAGCACTGAAGGAGTGCTGCACTGTCGGACGGACAGTACTGAGGGAGTGCCACTCAGTCGGAGTGGTAATATTGAGGGAGTGCTGCATTGTCGAGTGGGCAGTACTGAGGGAGTTCTGCTCTATTGGAGGGGCAGGACTGAGGGGTGGTGCACTGTCGGAAGGCCAGTACTGAGAGAGTGCTGCACTGTTGGAGGGGCAGTACTCGGGGAACGCTGCACTGTCAGTTGGCCAGTACTGAGGAGTGCTGGTCAGTAATGAGGGGTGCTGCACTGTCAAAGGTGCAGTACTGAATGAGTGCTGCTCTATCAGAGGGTCAGTAATGAGGGGTGCTGCACTGTCAAAGGGGAGGTACTGAATGAGTGCTGCACTGTCAGAGGGTTAATACTGAGGGAGTGCTGTTCTGTTGGAGGGACAGTACTGAGGGAGCGCTGCATTTTTGGGTGGGCAGTACTGTGGAAGTGCTGCACTGTCAGAGGGGCAGTACTGGGGAAGTGCTGCACTGTCAGAGGGGCAGTACTGAAGGAGTGCTGCACTGTCAGGGGTCAATACTGAAGGAGTGCTGCACTGTCAGGGGGCAATACTGAGGGAGTGCTGCTCTGTCAGAGGGGCAGTACTGAAGGAGTGCTGCACTGTCAGGGGGCAGTACTGGGGGAGTGCTGCACTGTCAGAGGGTCAGTCCTGAGGGAGTGCTGCACTGTCAGGGGGCAATACTGAGGGAGTGCCGCACTGTCAGAGGGGCAGTACTGAAGGAGTGCTGCACTGTCAGAGGGTCAGCCCTGAGGGAGTGCTGCACTGTCAGGGGGCAATACTGAAGGAGTGCTGCACTGTCAGAGGTCAGTCCTGAGGGAGTGCTGCACTGTCAGGGGGCATTACTGAGGAGTGCCGCACTGTCAGAGGGGCTGTCCTGAAGGAGTGCTGCACTGTCAGAGGGTCAGGCCTGAAGGGGTGCTGCACTGTCAGGGGGCAATACTGATGGAGTGCTGCACTGTCAGGGGGCAATACTGAAGGAGTGCTGCACTGTCAGAGGGTCAGTACTGAGGGAGTGCTGCACTGTTAGGGGGCAGTACTGAAGGAGTGCTGCACTGTCAGAGGGTCAGTACTGAGGGAGTGCTGCACTGTCAGAGGGTCAGCCCTGAGGGAGTGCTGCACTGTCAGGGGGCAATACTGAGGGAGTGCCGCACTGTCAGAGGGGCAGTACTGAAGGAGTGCTGCACTGTCAGAGGGTCAGCCCTGAGGGAGTGCTGCACTGTCAGGGGGCAATACTGAAGGAGTGCTGCACTGTCAGAGGGTCAGTCCTGAGGGAGTGCTGCACTGTAAGGGGGCAGTACTGAAGGAGTGCTGCACTGTCAGAGGGTCGGTCCTGAGGGAGTGCTGCACTGTCAGGGGTCAATACTGAAGGAGTGCTGCACTGTCAGAGGTCAGTCCTGAGGGAGTGCTGCACTGTCAGGGGGCAATACTGAGGGAGTGCCGCACTGTCAGAGGGGCTGTCCTGAAGGAGTGCTGCACTGTCAGAGGGTCAGGCCTGAAGGGGTGCTGCACTGTCAGGGGGCAATACTGATGGAGTGCTACACTGTCAGAGGGTCAGTCCTGAGGGAGTGCTGCACTGTCAGGGGGCAATACTGAGGGAGTGCCGCACTGTCAGAGGGGCAGTACTGAAGGAGTGCTGCACTGTCAGAGGGTCAGTCCTGAGGGAGTGCTGCACTGTCAGGGGGCAATACTGAGGGAGTGCTGCTCTGTCAGAGGGTCAGTCCTGAGGGAGTGCTGCACTATCAGGGGGCAATACTGAGGGAGTGCTGCTCTGTCAGGGGGCAGTACTGGAGGAGTGCTGAACTGTCAGAGGGGCAGTACTGAAGGAGTGCTGCACTGTCAGAGGGGCAGTACTGAAGGAGTGCTGCACTGTCAGGGGGCAGTACTGAGGGAGTGCTGCTCTGTCAGATGGGCAGTACTGAGGGAGTGCTGCACTGTCGGGGGGCAATATTGAAGGAGTGCTGCACTGTCAGGGGGCAGTACTGGGGGAGTGCTGCTCTGTCAGAGGGGCAGTACTGAGGGAGTGCTGCACTGACAGGGGGCAGTACTGAGGGAGTACTGCTCTGTTGGAGGGGCAGTACTGAAGGAGTGCTGCACTGTCAGACAGTCAGTATGAGGGATGCTGCACTATCAGAGGGGCAGTACTGAGGGAGTGCTGCACTGTCAGGGGCAGCACTGTGGAGTACTGTCAGAGGGTCAGTCCTGAGGGAGTGCTGCTTTGTCGGGGAGCAGTCCTGAGGGAGTGCTGCTCTGTCAGAGGGGCAGTACTGAGGGAGTGCTGCACTGTCAGAGGGGCAGTACTGAGGGAGTGCTGCTCTGTCAGAGGGTCAGTCCTGAGGGAGTGCTGTTCTGTCAGAGGGGCAGTACTGAGGGAGTGCTGCTCTGTCGGGGGAGCAGTACTGAAGGAGCGTTGCACTGTCAGTCCTGCCATTTTTCAGATCAGGGGCGGGATTCTCCGACCCCCCGCCGGGTCGGAGAATCGTGGGGGCTGGCGTGAATCCCGCCCCCGCCTGTTGCCGAATTCTCCGGCACCGGAGGTTCGGCGGGGGCGGGAATCGCGCCGCGCTGGTTGGCCGGCCCCCCCCCCCCCGGCGATTCTCCGGCCCGGATGGGCCGAAGTCCCGCTGCTGGAATGCCTGTCCCGCCGGCGTGGATTAAACCACCTCTCACCGGCGGGACAAGGCGGCGCGGTTGGGCTCCGGGGTCCTGAGGGGGGTGCGGGGCGATCTGGCCCCGGGGGGTGCCCCCACGGTGGCCTGACCCACGATCGGGGCCCACCGAACCGCGGGCGGGCCTGTGCCGTGGGGGCACTCTTTTCCTTCCGCTTTCGCCACGGCCTCCACCATGGCGGAGGCGGAAGAGACCCCCTCCACTGCGCATGCGCGGGGATGCCGTGAGCGGCCGCTGACGCTCCCGCGCATGCACTGCCCGGCAAAGTCAGTTTCGCGCCAGCTGGCGGGGCACCAAAGGCCTTTCCCGCCAGCTGGCGGGGCGGAAATCAGTCTGGCGCGGGCCTAGCCCCTCAAGGTTAGGGTTCGGCCGCTCATGATGCGGAGGATTCCGCACCTTTGGGGCGGCGCGATGCTGGACTGATTCGCGCCGTTTTTGGCGCTGGTCGGCGGACATCGCGCCGTTTGCGGAGAATTCCGCCCGAGATGTTGAACTGAGATTTTAAATGGCTGGGTGGTGTAAAATATCTCTTCGTACCATTTCAAAATGATTCAGGGGCGTTGTTATGGTGACACTCAACTGAAACATATAACAGATGAGCTGGTCAGTAACCTTATTCCTGTTTGTGGGACATTGCTGCGTGTGGAGAGGCTCTGACATTTTCTTCCTTTAGAACAGCGACTGCATTTCAAAGATAATGCACTGGCTGTAAAACGCTTTGGGCATCCCTGAGGTCAGGAAAAGTGTTTATAAATGCCAGCTCCTCCTTTCTTTAAAAGCAGATGGTCAAAGCAAAACAACCAAAAAGAAGATAAATGGAATTTTTAGAGTTTAGATCCAGACAGGCAAAATATCAAAGAGGCCATAGGAACACTCCGCATAATGGTTAGGCCACACTGGAATACTTTGTACAACTCTTGTCTTTCCACGAACAGAGCTGCTGGGGAAGATTTAAATTTTTACCATCTGAGGCTCAAGCAAGATTTGGACAAATCCTGGAGCAGGCAGTATAATAAACCAATCACACGTCCCGTACAAAATCTACAGAGATTCCTTTCATTCGTTTCAATAGAATGAAAGTCAGGAACTTTTGATTCTCTGTGTGACGCCCTCTCTGTCATCTTCCTCTCTGACCTCCATTCGAACAATGCTGGATAACTGGGTTCGAGAGGAAAGTCGATGCTGATGTGTTGGGTACTCTGGATCTGTGGAGACTGCGTTTACCTTAGCAGTAACATAGACCGGCTACCAACACTTGTGATAGTACAACTCTATTTTATTTAACTAAGAGCTGTTAAACATACTTGCACTGTGGGTCGACACTATGTTAGATTGACTGAAGACCTATGCCTAACCTGACCAGCCTATACTGCTAGCATATGGTGATGTTTGTGCTACTGACTGCGGGCTCTGTCTGTCTCAGAGGCTGCATCCCGAATGAGCGGGAAAACTAGTGTCCTCTGTCTTTATAGTGACCGTGCCCTAACTAGTGATTGGCTGCTGTGTTGTGTGTGTTGATTGGTCTTGCAGTGTGTCAGTCAGTGTGTGTCGTTGCAACATCATATACTGATGTGTATATTATGACATCCCCCCTTTTCTAAAAGAAATGTGTGTTCGTCGCAATAAATAATGTAGTATGCGAATGTTCCTAACTATGTGTGGCACATGCGAGCATATTTACAGAACTATGTACAGAAACTCTAAGATATTTACATTGGAAGGTGTTTAGTGCAGATGGACAGTATGTAACACAAAATATAACTGGAACAGCAGTATGTACAAACCAGTGAGTTAATCAAACAGGATAACGAAACAATCAGTTCATGAGTTCAAAGAGTCCATGAATTCAGGCAGTTCATAAATTCAGTCTCTGAGGTGGATGAGGAATTCTTGTTGACCGCCTCAAGGGTGGGTCAGGGCCGCCTGTTCTGGAATGGGCGAGACTGTGTCAGACTCAAGAGGGTGGCAGAGTGAAAGGGAGATCTGCAAAGTCTGTGATGGGTTCATCGTGATGGCGAGGCAGGACATGATGATCTGGTGGCGAGCGAGGAAGTGTCTCATGTGTGTCAAATACTTGTGCTATCCCCAGTTCAAATTTAATTTCTCATCGGTGCCCGGCATGAAACCTCCCTCGGAGGTCTCAGCCCCACAACCAGAGTCTTGGCTCCAAATTTCCATCTGTGCCATCCCACTCTGTGTGGAGGCTGCTCTTGTACACCCTCCACTTCCTGTCCCTCTTTGTCCGGCAGATCCACTGTGACATTTCATCCTATCACCTGGAGCAGGAGATGTCTGTGGTAAACACCACTGGTTATACACTATGTGTATTACGGTACTGGATACCTCAGAGCATCCACAGAAGCCCTCTCAGACCCACAGAAGCTCCAGATACTCTACTCACGGGTGAGCCCACAAGTCTTCCCGCTCATTCAGGACGCTCCCACTTACACGGAAGCGATGGCTCTCCTAAAAGGACAGTACATCAAGACTGTTAATCAGGTGTTCGCCAGGCACCTCCTGGCCATGAGACGGCAACCCCCGGGGGAGTTTCGGGACGATTTCCTGCGTGCCTTGTGGATACTTGTTAGAAACTGTAATTGCCAGGCGGTGTCGGCAGTCCAACGCACCAAACTGCTGATCAGAGATGCCTATGTCATGGGCATTAAATCCAATTACATCCATCAGCGATTATTGGAAGGGGGCACACTCGACCTTACAGAGACTGTACAGCTCGCTAACTCCCTGGAAGTGGCCTCCCGCAATCTGGAGTCCTACACCTCCGCCCGCGCGGCACCCTCGTGGGCATCATGGGCCCCACCATCGTCCGACCAGGGTACACCGTAAGCCTGTGCACGTGGCAGCCAGTGACCTGTGGAGGCCCAAATGCTATTTTTGTGGCCAGAACAAACACCCCAGGCAACGCTGCCCAGCACGGAGCGCGACCTGCAATGGGTGTGGTAGGAAGGGCCACTTTGTCTCCGTTTGCCAGGCCCGATAGGTCGCTGCCGTTTCCAGGCCCAGCATCGCTACACCCCCCACGTGCGATCCAGGGGCGCCGCCATCTTCGCTGCCGCCCGCCACGTGCGGCCCGTGGGCACCGCCATCTTGGATGTCATCCGCCATGTGCACCCCGTGTGTGCCGCCATCTTCGGCGCCACCATCTTGGAATGCACCCCAGGACCTCTGCTCGCCTGGCCGTTCGCGGCTGTCGATACCTCCGCCACCGCCGACCAGCCCTCCCACCAACTTCCGTAGCTCGCCTCTATCACCCTCGATCAGTCTCGGCCTCACAACCTCGCGACCGCTACAACGACTGTATGGAACAACGGGCACAAGACGACCTGCCTCTTTGACTCCGGGAGCATGGAGAGTTTCATCCACACTGCTACGGTAAGGCGCTGCTCCCTCCCAGTCCTCCCCATCACCCAGAAAATCTCCCTGACCTCCAGATCCCATTCCGTAGAGATCTGGTGGTACTGTGTCGTGAACCTCTCTGTACAGGGTGTAGAGTACAGTAACTTCAGACTCTACGTCCACCCCCATCTCTGCGCTGCCCTGTTACTAGGTCTCGATTTTCAGTGCCACCTCCAAAGCCTTATCCTGAAGTTCGGTGGACCCCTGCCCCTCCTCACCGTCTGTGGCCTCACGACCCTTGAAGTCGACCCGCCTTCACTCTTCGCGAACCTCACCCCGGACTGTAAGCCCGTCGCCACGAAGAGCAACCGGTACAGTGCACAGGACAGGACCTTTATCAGGTCGGAAGTCCAACGGCTTCTCAGGAGGGGGTCATTAAGGCCAGTAACAGCCCCTGGAGAGCTCAAGTGGTGGTAGTTAAGGCTGGGGAGAAACACCGGATGGTCATCGACTAGTCAGACGATCAACCGGTACAAGCAGCTCGGTGCGTACTCCCTTCCTTGCATATCTGACATGGTCAACCAGATTGCGCAGTATAGAGTCTTCTCCACAGTTGACTTGAAGTCTGCATACCACCAGCTCCCCATCCGCCCGGAGGGCTGCTAATACACTGCATTCAAAGCAGATGGCTGCCTTTACCATTTCCTCAGGGTTCCCTTCGGTGTCACCAATGGGGTCTCGGTCTTCCAGCGAGAGATGGACCGAATGGTTGACCAGTATGGGCTGCGGGCCACGTTCCCGTACCTGGATAACGTCACCATCTGCGGCCACGACCAGCAGGACCATGACGCGAATCTCCAGAAATTCCTCCACACCGCTAAACTCCTTAACCTTACCTATAATAAGGAGAAATGCATTTTCCGCACTATCCGCTTAGCCATCCTTGGCTATGTCGTGGAAAATGGAGTCCTAGGGCCCGACCCCGACCGCATGCGCCCCCTCCTGGAACTACCTCTCTCCCACTGCCCCAAGGCCCTGAAACAATGCCTGTGGTTCTTCTCATATTACGCCCAGTGGGTCCCTAATTATGCGGACAAGGCCCGCCCATTCATCAAGTCCACAGATTTTCCCCTGGCGGCTGAGGCCCGCCGGACCTTCAACCACATCAAGGCGGACATCGCCAAAGCCACAATGCACGCGGTCGACGAGTCCCTCCCCTTTCAGGTGGAGAGCGACGCTTCGGACGTGGCTCTGTATGCCACCCTCAACCAGGCGGGCAGACCTGTGACTTTCCTCTCCCGCACCCTCCATGCATCCGAAATTCGGCACTCCTCTGTCGAAAAGGAGGCCCAAACCATTGTGGAAGCTGTGCGACATTGGCGGCATTACCTGGCCGGCAGGAGATTCACTCACCTCACTGACCAACGGTCAGTTGCCTTCATATGTAGCAATACACAGCGAGGCAAGATTAAGAACGACAAGATCTTGAGGTGGAGGATCGAACTCTCCACCTATAACTACGAGATCTTGTATCGCCCGGGGAAGCTCAATGAGTGCAAACCGCACTTCTGCCAGCTGGACAGAGCGCATGTGGTGAAGGCCTCCCGCCCCTTTGAGCGCCTCAGCATGTACTTCAAAAGGCCCCTCCCCTCCGCTGACCGCAATGTGTACTTTCTCAACATCATTGACGAGTACTCCCATTTCCCGTTCTCCATCCCATGCTCTGACATGACTTCTGCCACGGTCATCAAGGCGCTACACAGTATCTTCACCTTGTTTGGTTTCCCCACCTACATCCACAGCGATCGGGGATCCTCCTTCATGAGTGATCAGCTGCGTCATTTCCTGCTCAGCAAGGGCATCTCCTCCAGCAGGACGACCAGCTACAACCCCCAGGTGGAGAGGGAGAATGCGACAGTCTGGAAGGCCGTCCTGCTGGCCCGTCGGTCTAGGAGTCTCCCGGTCTCCCACTGGCAGGAGGTCCTCCCGAATGCGCTCCACTCCATCCGGTCACTCCTGTGCACTGCTACCAATGAGACCCCTCACGAATGTGTATTTGCCTTTCCTAGGAAGTCCACCTCCGGGTTCTCGCTCCCAACCTGGCTGACAGTTCCTGGGCCTGTCCTCCTCCGGAAGCATGCGAAAAGCCACAAATCGGATCCCCTCGTCGAAAAAGTCCTCCTCCTCCATGCAAACCCACAGTACGCCCACGTGACACACCATGACGGGCGGCAGGACACAGTCTCCCTCCGGGACCTGGCTCTCACTGGTTCCCCATCCACAATCACCATCAACCCCGACCTGGTACCGTCCCCTTCCCCTCCGGTTGCCAGTCCCGCCCCTGCGCTGTTCGCCCCCCCCCCCCCCCCCCCCACCAGCGACCCTCACCGAAGCCCCCACCCCAGCAGCATCCATCCCAGCCGGATCCACTACTGGGTGAAGAAGGAGAGGACAACAAGCTCCCGGAGTCACAGGTGCCCACATCGGCGTCCACACCACAACCGAGACTGAGGCGATCGTGGCGGAGGGTCAAAGACCCGGACAGACTTGAACTGTAATGTTGCTTCACCCCCGCTGGACTCTTTTTCTATACAAGGTGTGAATGTGGTAAACACCATTGGTTATACACTACTTGTATTACGGTACTGCCACTGTACTACAGTCAATACAGTAAATCCCGGCCTGCTGGCTCCACCCAGCAGGCTCTGTGTATAAAAGTGTGCTCTCTCCTGCGCTGCCTCCATTCTGGTTCCAGCTGCAGGAGGCTTGACATCGAGCGCAATAAAGCCTCAATTGTTCACCATTTTGTCTTGTGGTCATTGATGGTGCATCAATGTCCTCATTGGAAGGCTAAAGAAAGAATAGTCATGGGTAATGTTAGCCCTTTAAAAATAGATGGATATTAGTATTACCATTGAAAATGTGAAGACCTACTGCATAATTACTTAGTGTCGATCTCCATCGGTGAGGAGGAAATTGAGATAACTGACATGTCAAAAACACTAATAACTGGAATTTGCTAAACTTGTCAACAAGAGAACAGGATTAGAGCAGAAACTGACACTGAAAACTGACAAATCCTCAGGGGCCGACGGCTTTCACCCCAGGATTTAAGGAAGTCAGTGAGGAAATTGCAGATATTTTAGCCGTAATCCTCCAAAGCTCTCTCTCGATTGAAGAATTGTCCCTTTAGATTGGAAGTTGTAAATCTAAATCTGTTTTTCAAAAAGTTCAGACAGAACCAAGGGAATTATAGCCTTGTTAATCCAACATTTGTTGTGAGAAAGTTATTGGAATCTATAATTAAGGACACCGTGACTGAATAATTATAGACATATGAACTGATTAGATAGAAATATGTGGATTTATAAACGGCAGAATATGTTCAACAAACTTATTGATTTTTTTGAGGAAATAACAATTGTAATAGACAGGAATATGTCTATGGATATAATGCATATAGACATCCGTAAGGCAATTGTTCTGTGTAACAACCCTCACGAGGCATACGGGGATACCCAAATTGGTCTACCTGTTGGACTTGTGGAATAAGAGCTTCCCCACTAGTGGGCAGAGGCAGACCCAGCTGGGACTTGTTATCTTGCTCTGTAAAAGCCAGCCTGGACAGGGACTGGCATTCTGATAGCCCTGACAGGGATTTGCTGTGTGTACACCACCGTAGTGGCCATTTTCTATGATTACAATAAACTCGCAATACAAGGGTCTCCGAGGTCTTCAGAATATGGTTCCACATTAACGACGGTTAGTTAAAGATAAAGCTCATTGAATCGAAGGCCCGACCTGGTTAGGTTATTGGTTAGCTGACGGAAGACAGTGATTAGTCATAATAGGACTGTACTTGAATTGTGAGGAAGAATTTGAAAAGCAAAGGGAGAGGATACTGAACAGAGAGCTGCCTCTGCTGCCATGCTCTGGGAAGAGGACTTCCTTCTTCTCCCTCACAACCTCCAGCATCAGATCCAGCTCAGCACTGATGACACGAGGACTTGTCCTGCTGCAGGTGTCAAGCCTCTGGTTCCCCTGTGATATCTCTCTTCCCGGTGGTGCAGTGGAAGATTTTTGGGCAAACCATGGATTCCTCCCTCAAGGAAGACCAACAGCCTCAGTGATGGCTGCCACAGCAGATATGTGTCCCAGACTCCATCGGACTCACGCCCATTTTTGCTCCCATTGGTTCTGATTTGACAGGAATCTAGAACTAGGGGCACAATTTAAAATTAAGGCGGAGATGAGGATGAAGTTCTTCTCTCTGAGGGTCGTTAGTCTTTGGAATTCTCTTCCCCAGAGACCTGTGGAGACCAGGTTATTGAATATATACAAGGCTGAGTTAGACAGGTTTGTGATTAACAAAGGAGCGAAAGGCAGGAAGCGGTCATTTTTGTTTGATTCTTATGATCTTATTAATTAAGGGGTCAACCCTGTTGAAAAACTTTAATCAGTTTCCCACTGTTGCTGACACAGTGAAGCAGATATGACCATCTCAATAGCAAACACCGAGTACATGGTGCCCAACAAGGACCTGAGCTGTTGCCTCAACTATTCATAAATTTATCAATAACATTTATCTAAGTTTGCTGATGGCACAAAGGTTGATGGCACAAAGAGACATTCACACATTGTGGACCGATCACTTTTTCGAGATCTGCATATTAGAGCAAGGCAGCTAGTCTCACTATAATATGCACAATCTACCCAAGGCATTGGTATCTAACCCAATACCAGGGCCCCGCAAGGCTGCGTACTTAGCCCCCTACTATACTCCCTGTACACATACGACTGCGTGGCAAAATTTGGTTCCAACTCCATCTACAAGTTTGCTGACGATACGACCATAGTGGGCCAGATCTCGAATAACGACGAGTCAGAATACAGGAGGGAGATTGAGAACCTAGTGGAGTGGTGTAGCGACAACAATCTCTCCCTCAATGCCGGCAAAACTAAAGAGCTGGTCATTGACTTCAGAAAGCAAAGTACTGTACACACCCCTGTCAGCATCAACGGGGCCGAGGTGAATATGGTTAGCAGTTTCAAATTCCTAGGGGTACATATCTCCAAAAATCTGTCCTGGTCCATCCACGTCGACGCTACCACCAAGAAAGCACAATAATGCCTATACGTCCTCAGGAAACTAAGGAAATTCGGCATGTCCACATTAACTTTTACCAACTTTTACAAATGCACCATAGAAAGCATCCTATCTGGCTGCATCACAGCCTGGTATGGCAACTGCTCGGCCCAGGACCGCAAGAAACTTCAGAGAGTTGTGAGCACAGCCCAGTCCATCACACAAACCTGCCTCCCATCCATTGACTCCATCTACACCTCCCGCTGCCCGGGGAAAGCGGGCAGCATAAACAAAGACCCCTCCCACCCGGCTTACTCACTCTTCCAACTTCTTCCATCGGGCAGGAGATACAAAAGTCTGAGAACATGCAAGAACAGACTCAACTTTTTCCCTGCTGTAACATGGGGCGTCATTCTCCGACCCGGCCGTGAATCCCGCCCCCGCCACCGCCGAAGTCTCCAGTACCGGAGATTGGGCGGGGACGGGAATCGGGCCGCGCCGGTTGGCGGGACCCCCCGCTCAATTCTCCGGCCCGGATGGGCCGAAGCCCCGCCCAGAAATTGCCTGTCCCGCCGGCGTAAATCAAAGCTGGTATTTACCGGCGGGACCAGGCGGCGTGGGCGGGCTCCGGGGTCCTGGGGTGGGCGCGGGACGATCTGACCCCGGGGGTTGCCCCCACGGTGGCCTGGCCCGCGATCGGGGCCCACCGATCCGTGGGCGGGCCTGTGCCGTGGGGGCACTCTTTCCCTTCCGCCTCCGCCACGGCCTCCACCATGGTGGAGGCGGAAGAGACTCTCCCCACTGCGCATGCGCGGGAAACTGTCGGCGGCCGCTGACTCTCCCGCGCATGTGCCGCATTTCCACGCCAGCTGGCGGGGCACCAAACGCCATTTCCGCCAGCTGGCGGGGCGGAAATCCCTCCGGTGCCGGCCTAGCCCCTCAATATTGGGGCTCGGCCCCCAAAGATGCGGAGCATTCCGCACCTTTGGGCCGGCGCGATGCCCGTCTGATTGGCGCCGTTTTTGGCGCCAGTCGGCGGACATCGCGCCGTTGGGGGAGAATTTCGCCCCAGACTCCTAAACACCCTCTTATGGACTGACCTCATTAACACTACACCCCTGTACGCTTCACCCGATGCCGGTGTTATGTAGTTACATTGTGTACCTTGTGTTGCCCTATTATGTATTTTCTTTTATTTCCTTTTCTTGTCATGTACTTAATGATCTGTTGAGCTGCTCGCAGAAAAATACTTTTCACTGTAATAAACAAAATCCTAAATCCTGAACCTATCTTCTGAAGCTTTTGTCACTTTCTCATTGTTAAATCTGGTCACTCTCACTCCTCACATTTACAGTTAATGCTGACACTCTCCCTCACTCCCTCGGTTGATGCTGTCACTCTCCCTCACTCCCTCAGTTAATGCTGTCACTCTCCCTCACTCCCTCGGTTAATGCTGTCACTCTCACTCACTCCCTCAGTTAATGCTGTCAATCTCACTCCCTCAGTTAATGCTGTCACTCTCCCTCACTCACTCAGTTAATGCTGTCACTCTCCCTCACTCCCTCAGTTAATGCTGTCACTCTCCCTCACTCCTACGGTTAATATTGTCTCACTCCCTGTTAATTCTGTCACTTTTCCTCACTCCTTCAGTTAATTCTGACACTCTCTCTCGCACCCTCAGTTGATACTATCTCACTCCCTAAATACTGTCATTCTCTGTCACACCCTCAGTTAATGCTGCCATAATCCCCCTCCCCCTCTCTCAGTGTGAAATTTCTGCTCTGCTCCCTTCATTGCCAGTTGTGTTCCCTCTTTAACCTGAAACATTTTCCCTGCCCACGCAGTGCTGCTCCCAGGATTGCCATGTTTGAACTTGGAAGGAGTCTGATATCTTTAAATATTCTTCTTCTATCGTACGCAGCTGCCAGTCTTTCCATTTTCTCAACACATCTCTTTATTAGCAGTAAGGCACAATGCTGCTATGGAAAATATTAACTGAGCCCAACATGATCAGACCCAAATAAAGAGACAGTGGCCAAAGTTGGAGAATTTAATTTTGAATTAACTCTGGCTGGTTATATTACAATCTCAATCTGGGGCGGGATTCTCCGTGAACCGGCGGGACGGGCCACTCTGGTGCCGCGGCGAGGCGTGAACCACCCCGGCGTCGGGCCACCCCGAAGGTGCGGAATCCTCAGCGCCTTCAGAGGCTCGGCCAGTGCCGGAGTGGTTTACGCCGCGCCGGCCGACGCAGAAGGGGCTTGGCGGCACGCCAACCAGCACCGAAGGGCCTCCGCCGGCCGGCGCGAGTTGGCGCATGTGCGGGAGCACCAGTGTGTGCTGGCGTAATCCCAGCGCATGTGCAGGGGGGGGGTTATCTCCGCGCCGGCCATCGCTGAACATTACACCGGTCAGCGCGGAGGAATAGAGTGGCCCAAGGCACAGGCCCGCCCGCCGATCGGTGCTCTCCGGTCGGGGGCCAGGCCACCATGGGGCACCCCCCCGGGGAGATCCCCCCACGCCCTCCTGAGGACCCCAGAGGCCGCCCGCGGAGCCAGGTCCCGCCGGTAAGTACCTGTCGTAACATACGCCGGCGGGACCGGCCTACAACGGGTGGCCACTCGGCCCATCACGGGCTGGAGAATCGCCGGGGGGGCCACTTCCAACGACCCCTGACCAGCGCGACGCGATTCCCGCCCCTGCCAAATCCCCGGCGCCGGAGAATTCGGCAGCCGGCAGGGGCAGGATTCACGCTGCCCCCCAGCGATTCTCCGACCCGGTGGGGGGTCGGAGAATCCCGCCCCAGATTCTTAAATAGAGGCCATCGGGAACATCCTTTCTGCACCAACCCTGAGAATCAGAAGCAATCTGAATGGGAACCTGATGGATCTGAAAGAGAATATCAATCAGTCGGAAAGTGATCTTGAATCAATCGATCTGAATGTGAATTTGAATTATCATAGAATAGAATCATATAATCCCTGCAGTGCAGAAGGAGGCCATTCGGCCCATCGAGTTTGCACTGTCCCTTGGAAAGTGTACCCGATTCCAGGCCCAAAAGGTGTGCAGGTTAGGTGGATTAACTGTGTTAAATTGTCTCGAGGAAGGGTTACAGGGATAGGGTGGGGGATTGGGCCTGGAATGGTGTTGATAAAGAAAAACTATTTCCTCTGATGGGTAAGTCCAGAAAGAGGGAGAACAATCTTAAAATTAGGACCAGGCTGTTTGAGAGTGGAAATCAAGGTGCACTCTCCACACAAAGAGCAGTAGAATTCTCGAGCTCTCTCCCAAAGAAGGCTTGGGATATGAAGGGGTGAATTGAAATTCTATAAGTGCTGTGTAGACAGACCTTTCTTAGGTAAGGGGATTAATGAATATGGAACAAAAGCAGGTAAATAAAGTTGAAGTACATGACAGCCATTATCCAATAGAATGGCGGAATAGGGTCAAGGGGTTAAATGGCCTCCTCCTGTGTTTTGTCAAAGATAGATATTTGTCTGTGTTGAATTTTAATTTATATTCTGTATTACTAGATCCCAGTATATGAGGGGTTAATGAACACCAAATTCACACAAGCTGTTTCCCAAAAGAACTCAGCGCCCAGATGGTCAGGCTGCAGTGTGCTTCAATGGTACAAATAGTTCAGCGAATTGCTGAGGTGCGAATTGGAATATTGACTGCAGATCTCACACTGAACCTTAGACTTCCCATCATGTGTCAAAAGGAGGATTTCTTTCTCATCTCAATAAGGAATCAGGCAAGGAGTCCACTTGGACGGGTCCGGTGATCTGGCTCAGTTTGTGGTGAGTGGGTTTGAATGCCGACTGGATGAGGATGACGTTTGTCAATCGGCTCGCGTCTTCATTGATCGACAGCTTTGGCAGCCAGGGTTCTGTAATACTCCACTCAAATGGTCAAGGAGGCTCCTTGTCCAGGGGCTGCGTGGTGACCCGTGGGGTCATGTCCCATGAAACTGTTTGAACATCAGACTGGAGTAGAAGGCACATCCTGAGGCCAAAGTGAATTCAAACAGATGCAAAACTATGAGGACCTGCCAGGAGCAACCGAAGGACGTGAGACTGGCAAAGGATTTGCATTGAAATAAATATGCCAAGAGAAAGGATAACAATAAAAATTATTTTCATTATGTCAAGAGACACCGAAGAAAACAGGACGAATAAAGTCAGGAGAGGGCAGGATAACTGATGTTATTCAGGCTGAAAAAGTGCTGAATCAGTTTAAGAGGTCCCTCGGCACTGGAAAAAAGCAGGATTTTTAAAAAAAGGAAAACGTCGCCCAGGAAACAACAGGCCCATTGTGTGTATCAGGTTGTTGTAACCCTTCCTAAAGATAAGATCATGCAGTTTCTAGATGTAAATGAAATCAAACATGCATTCGTGATCAGGATGGTTTGTCAATGTAATTTACTAGTTTTATTTCATAGAATCCCTACAGTGCAGAAGGAGGCCATTCTGCCCATCAAGCCTGCAGTGAACCTTTGAAAGAGCACTCTACACGATTCAACTCACCTGTCCACCCCATCCTATTCTGGACATCAAGGGGTAATTTGTCATGGCCAATCCCCCTAACCTGCACATCTTTGGATCCTGGGAGGAAACCTGAGCATCTGGAGGAATCTCACGCAGACACAGGGAGAACATACAAACTCCACATAGTCAGTGACCCGAGGCCGAAATTCAACCTGTGTCCCTGCTGTTGTGAGGCAGCAGTGCTAACCACTGTGCCACCCTTTCAGGGTGTGGCGGTGGAGCTTGATATGGCAGTGTATGTGGTGAACCTGGATTTCAGTAAAGCCTTTGATGTAGTTTCCCTGGAAAGGTTAGTACTGAAATTAAGAAAATGAGGATTAGTAGGGATTCTATGAAATAAAACTAGTAAATTACATTGACAAACCATCCTATTAGGAAGATGTTGCAATACCTTGTATTCATAAAAAAACAAAATAATGCAGATGCTGGAAATCTGAATTAAAATCAGAAAGGGCTGGAAAGCTCAGCAGGTCTGGCAGCTTCTGTAGAGAGAGAGAGTTAAATGGGCAGAAAATCACGCTTTTATTTTCAAAGTGTTGTCTCAGACGAGAAATGCAGTGTGTAGTCCACCAGCTGCTCTGCTGGCTTTTCCTGCAAAATGTTTTAAAAATTGGGGAAAAAATGATTGAGGCGAAGGCTGGTGAAGGAGCCTGCCCCGTTGGCAACGATGGCCTTCCAGAGATTGGAGCGCCGTTTTTAAGGGGTCCTTAGATCTAACACAACAAAAAGTAAAACCAAAGATCAACCTCATGGAAACGGAGATCCCCGCACAACCCTCCACGCACATGGGGAACCTCCTCCGTACACACAAACACAAGGGGAATAACCCCCTGCCCCCATGGACACACAGATTTTCCCACATCCCCCACTCAGAACAAAGAAGCATTACCCTATGGGCACAGGGAACGTCTTCCCATGGAATTAGAGAACCCCTCCCATGGACCTCTCAGAGGATGCCCCACGTCCCAGCATTGACCCTGGCACTACCCCCGACACTCCTAGTGCCAAGTAGCAGTGCCTGGGCACAGCCGGGTCTGTCCCTCTCCCCTTTAGGGAACCTGGCGGGTTCACTTCACCTGGGTCACATTGGTCCAGATCTGTGGTGAACCTCGCTGACATGACGTTATGTTGGAAGCCCGCTGATGATATTAAAATGAGATTTAAATGAAATTCCTATCATATCATTATGTCACTGGCAGGGGGGTGGGGACCATCGCGTTGCGGGACCTCAGCAGGGCAAATCCCATTTTCGGCCTCTTGTGAGATTTTGTGGCGCCGTTGCCATTTACGCCGCAGCAAACGGGGCAGAAATTCCTGGCCAACGTTTCGGTCAATGATCTTTCGTCAGAACTGGGAAAAGTTAGAGGGATGTGGTAGATTTTGAGCAAGGGCTGGGTGGCATGGATTAAAGGAAGTTCTGTGATACGGTGGAAGACAGGAGGCATGAATTTTTGCATTTATTGGTAGTGTTGTGCATCTTAGCTGGAGAAATGCAGTCTGACTCAGGTAGTTCCTTTAATCTATTTATTTACACTATGTGCAGCAGATAGATGCTGAGCTCATGAGCAGGTACATATCTCTGGAGTGCAGTCTCCTCTCTCTGTTGTACAGGGTCTCTAGCATGTTAGTTCAGTTGGATGGATGGCTGGTTCATGATGCAGAGCAAAGCCAGCAGCACAGGTTCAATTCCAGGCTGAAGTTATTCATGAAGGCCCTGCCTTCTTAACCTGCCCCTTGTCTGAGGTGTGGTGACCCTCGGGTTAAATCACCACCTGTCAGCTCTCCCACTCAAAGGGGAAAGCAGCCGATGATCACCGGGGACTATGATAACTTTCTCCAGCACATGACTACTGATATCTCATCATGGTCTACTTCTCTTATTACCATAACTTTCCATTAACCTGCTACACCATGTCTCCCTCTAAGGGTACTATCAAATTTGTAACAATGGTGTTAATTAATTACATTGCATAGATTTTAAACTATTTGCATTGCAGTGGCTCTAGCACCTCTTCCCCACAGTCCCTCTGCGGTGTCTTCATCTCTCCCCTGGACTGTGTAGTCATGACAACTAAACAGACCAGAAGTGGGTCCTGGGTGGGTCAGCATCGTCTAGCCATTTTAAGTTATTGTGGTCTATATCCCACATTGTGTGATAATCACAGTGAAATCAGGGGAGTCCTGTTGTGTTGGAAAGTACCAGACAGTGCCTGGGCAAGGTATGACCGTGGGTGCTCCATTCCTCGAAGGACCACACCTTTTGATGAATGATCCTGGACACAAACCACCTGGCTTGGTGTGAAGGGAGTTCGGTTCTCGGCCTTAGATCTGGAGCTCTTGTTGTCTGTCATGGAGGCCCAGTGGTGGATTTACAATAAAACACACCATGCCTCGGAACAGGCCCTGACCAATCGGGGGGGGGGGGGGGGGGGTGTCTGTGGACACTAATCAGAGCCTGAAAACTCTGCATTTAAACAGAAAGGCTCATTTGTATTTGTTGAGCCGTTCAGTAGGCAACGCAGAGCGACACCAGACTCTGATTGGTCGCACCCACTTTGAGCGGGAAAACAGACTGGTCCGAGCGTTAAGGCACGCGTGTGTGAGGAATGCGTTGTGACCAGGTGAGGAGGGAGGGAGGGAGGGAGGCAGAGAGTTGCTTACTTTCATGTAAAAAGACGCAGCCAGCAGACTTCTTGACCCAGGGCAGGTCAACCAGCAACAGCGAGGCGAAGTGCGAGGCATCGAATCAAGCCTTACCAATATGAGGAGTGAGGCAGGATGCTGCCTTGACAACCACAGGTCACCGAGGTTAGTGAGAAAATAAAAATGATTAGGTCTTTCATTAAATTGATGCTTTATTTTACAAAAAGGATATTATTAAGGCAATCACATTTTTGAAAAAGCATTGACACAATGGTAATATTTTCCTCTTGTGCGAACCCACTTCTTAATCATCCTGCAGTAAACATTAGCCTGCAGACTAATGGGACTAAGCATCTCAAAACATTATAGATAGTAGAAATTCCTAAATGTGTAGGCACATTGGTATTGTGTACATTAGTGTATTCTTGTGGCTTGTCCTGTGGGCACGGTTGGGAGGGGCATGATGTCATGGGGGAAGGGGAGAGGGACCTCCAGAAATGAAGGTCAACGTGGAGCCCCACAAAGTGTAAATCCCTCTCTGCAAAGGCCCATCTCCCTGTTTCTTATCAGCCTAGAGTAACCTGGGCAGCAGGGGTTACATTAGGCTGGTGGCTCCTTGGCAGTAGGAGAACTTGTGTCTCCAGCAGTTGGCCAATTAGAAGTCCAGCTGTTGAGATTCCTCAGCTAGAGTGTAGCTCAGTATTGTAACAGGACCGAATGCCAATCAAAATCCTTGAATTAAGGGTGTTCATGGTTCTTACTGCACGTTCAGCCTTTCTGTTAGCTTGTGGATAGAGGGGAGAACTGGTAAAAGTGATCCGATTGTCCTCAGCATCTTTCCTGAAGTAATCATTAGCAAATTGTGGACCATTATCTGAGATGATAAGGCATAGTTAGGCCTGCAGCCTCACAGTGCCAGGGACCCGGATTAGATTCCCGCTTTGAGCGACTGTATGTGTGGAGTTTGCATTTTCTCCCCGTGTCTGCTCCCGTTTCCTACAGGTGCTCCCGTTTCCTCCCACAGTCCAAAGGTGTGCAGGTTAGGTGGGATTACGGGGATAGGGCGGGTGAGTGGGCCTAGGTAGGGTGCTCTTTCAGGGGTTGGGTGCAGACTCGATGGGCCGAATGTCCTCCTTCTGCACTGTAGGGATTCTATGATTTTATCAGGAAACCCACATGTGAGGAGGGTGGTCTGCTGGAGCCTGATCACCCATTCAGCTGTCGCATTTGAAATCTGGCAACATTCAGCCACCTGGAATAGTAACCCATAGCCAAGAGGTATGCCATACCCCGATAATCAAAGAGGTCAAGGTTACTCTGGGATGGTTCATGGTGCTAGAGGGTCTGTGGCATCTGGCTGTTAAACCTGCAAGCGTGGCAGGAGAGAAGAAAACTTTGGACAGCCTGAGTAATGCCTGGCCACCACACAGATTGCAGTGCCCATGTTTGTGCTTTGTGATCCCTATGTGGCCTCCATGGGCTGAGGATTGACTAAGTAATGATCAAAAACTGAATATCTGTGAAGGTTAAGTGTCTGCATTGCTCATGGTGTTTACAGGGGAGCTGGCACCCAAGACTATAATTAGACCAATCTTTCTGGCAAATTTCTCATACTTGGGCACATTCCAAGTCCTCTTTTTGTGTTCTTCAGACATCTTGGAGCTTTCTGGAGGCGATCAACAATAAGCCATTATGATTGAAAAAAACCTGGCCCGCTTTGGAGACAATGGTGATGCCTCCTCACTGGGGAGAGCATCAGCCATGGTCTGTGAATTTCCTGGAATGCAGACACCCGCGTACTGGTAACGCATCAGGCAAAAATGTTGAATGCATAGGGGACATTTTAATAATCTCCATGGAATGTAAGAGTGGTATGTGATTGCCCTCAATGTGGCAAGGTTAGCCTATCAGGCAGTCGGAGGATCTCTCAATGCCCCACGTATCAGCCAACACTTCCTTCTCTTTTTTTTTAAATTGAGAGGACCCAATTATTTTTTTTCCAATTAAGGGGCAATTTAGCATGGCCAATCCACCTAACCTGCACATTTTGGGTTGTGGGAGTGAAACCCACGCAGACATGGGGAGAATGTGCAAACTCCACACGGACAGTGACCCAGGGCCGGGATTCGAACCCAGGTCCTCAGCGCTGCAGTCCTAGTGCTAACCACTGCGCCACATGTCGCTCCTAACACTTGCTTCTCGATAGTGGCTTTGCATTGCTCTGTTTCAGTCAATGCTCTAGTCCAAAGGAAACTGACAGCCTGTCGCCATTTTTCTGGAGTCAGGTGAGAACAGCACCAAGGCCAGTGGAGGAAGAATCAGCAGTACCCGCGATAGACAATGGATTGCACACCGGAAGAGATCAATCTTTGTTTAATACACTGAGAGGTATTGATTTCTTCAATGGCCCAGAACCACTGCTGGGACAGGGTTTTTTCCTTTTATTTCTGGAGTGCAGCATTGGGCTGGGAATGGGGCATTGAAGCCGCCGGCCCTAGTGGTGGTTTTCTCCTTTGTATTGTTTGGAACTTAAAATAACACTTAAGGGGTGGGTCCCACGACATCACTCTGCTGGGGTGGGCTCTGATTTAGCCCGCCCTGCAAGTGACTTCACTTTTTAAAGATTGCGGCGCTATTTTACAAGGCCGCCCTGGTACACAAAAGTAAAAATAGAACCCGTCCCAGCACTGCCCGCTGGCAGTGCCTGAGCAATACCCCTTGATGTTGCCTGGGCACTGGCAGTGCCAGGGGAAATTGCTCAGGCAGTTGCAGGAAGGAGTCCCAGGTACTGCCTTGGAATGACTCTCTCCCCCCCTGAACTATGCACTCGATGGGCTTCTCTGATGGGTCTGCCCACCAAGTGCACACCAGGGGACACTGGGGGTCGATTCCCGTTATGTCACTGGTGAGAGGCGGAGACAAATGGAACGAGATTTCTTGCTGATGTAGGCCGTGATTTGGGTCTCTGACGAGAATTTGCGCCCGTGTTATCAGTCACGCCTGTCCAAACGGGAGCACCAAATTCCGATCTTGGCCTTTTTGTCAGAGATGACTATAGGTTCCATGATGGTGGTTAGATTTGGGACAGACTTGCTGCCTGATTTACCGATTCTCAGAAACTGCCTGTGTCATGCTTTGGTTGGGGAAAGTTGCTGATGGCCTTTGCTTGTTGAAGATCTACCATGCCACCCTGTCTTTGACGACATGCCCCATAAGTTTGATGGTGGTTTTGGAAAACTCACACTTTAGAGTTAGACCTGTTTCTTGAAGAGCCTCGAGAACCTCGTGAACCCTGTCATCATTCCCCCTCTTGTGGGCCCACGGATAAGGACACGATCCATGTGATAAATAACTCCTTGTTTCCCTTCTAGAGACTGGACATGGTGCGCTAGAATGTTTCTAGTGCTGATTAGATGCTGAAAGGAATACGGTTAAATTAAAAATGTCCAAACAACGTGATAAATATTGTGAACAGACTGGACTCTCGGTCTTGGGGTATTTGCCAAAGCCCACTATGGGCTGATTTAGCACAGTGGTTAAATAGCTGGCTTGTAATGCAGAACAATGCAAGCAGCGCGGGTTCAATTCCCGTACCGGCCTCCCCAAACAGGCGCCGGAATGTGGTGACTCGGGGCTTTTCACAGTGAGATACCCTCAATTACAACTCAAGAGAGATGGTTGGTAATACAAAGGCAGAGAACATTAGCAGAGAACCTGTCAGCTACCGAGAAGTGTGCTCACTGCACACTGGCCACTGGACATTACCTTATATATGGCTCCTGGGGGGTGGAGCCGGAGGCGGAGTCCCTCAGGGTTCCAAACCCAGTCTTTAAGGGATCATTACATTAAAGGTGCAGTAACCATTCATCACACACAGTAACTTCATTGAAGCCTACTTATGACAATAAGTTATATTGTTATTATGCTGGTGGTAAGCTTTGCCAAACTGTTGTCCACATGTGGACTTCCCTCTGGATTGCTTTGTATAATTGCATGAGTCTGAGTTAACGGTTTGATTGGGATCTATTATCACTAGGTTATAGTCATAGAGTTGCACAGCACAGAAGCAGGCCCTTCGGCCCACCATGTCTATGCCGACCATCAAATACCAATCTATACTAATCCTATTTACCAGCACTTGGTCCATAGGCGACTAAGCCTTGGCAATTTAAGTGCACGTCCAGATGCTTCTTAAACGTTGTGAGAGTATTTGCTTCCACCAATCTCTCAGGCAGCAAGTTCCATATTTCCACCACCCCCTGAGTGAAAACATGTTTCCTCAGGTAAATAAGAGTTAAACCCATGGCTCAAAGATTGGTGTGCAGAAATGGGTTTTGATTACTGGAGCACTGGCGTCAGTATTGGGAAAAGTGGGAACTATACGGCTGATAAGGGATCTTCACCTGAACCATGATGGAACCAGTGTTTTGACAAGCCACATAACCAGAGCAGCAGAGAGAGCTTTTAACTAAATAGGGGGAATGAGTGAAGATGTGATAAACTAAAGAGCGAGGAGAAGATAGGAGAGCAGAATAGCAAAAAGGGAAACTAAAGAGACGAGAATGTAGGAGAGCAGGATAGCAAAAAGGGAAACAGTTATCAGAGTGTAACAGGAGTGCATCAGCAGTTGAGGCCAGATATTGCAGAAATAACAAGACAGAATTAAAGGCACACTATGTGAATGCAGCCAATATAAGGTGATGATATGATGCCACAAATAGAAGTAAACAGTATGATCTCAATTCCATTTCAGAGACATAGCTGCAGGGTGACCAAGGTTGGGAGCTGAAAGTTCTAGGATATTCGGCATTTAGGAAGGATAGACAACAAAGAAAAGGAGGTGGGGTAGTGCTGTTAATACAGGATGAGATAAGGTCATTAATGAGAGAATTCCATTTAGGTGGAGTTAATAAACCACAATGGACAGCAAACTTTAGTCCAAGTAGTTTATAGACAACCAACAATAATGGTGATGTAGGGCATTGTACAAATCAGGAAATACAGGTGCATGTCGGTTTCTCCCACAAGTCACGATAGACATGCTTGTTGGGTGAATTGGGCACTAAATATTCCCTCAGCTTATCCAAACAGGTGCTGGAGTGTGGTGACTCGGGGCTTTTCACAGTTACTTCATTGCAGTGTTAATGTAAGTCTACTTGTGACACTAATAAAAAATATTGTGTAACAAAGGGAATTCAGTAATCATGGGGGACCACTATTTAGAAATAGACTGGGTAAATCTAATTAGCACTAATGTTGTGGAGGGTGAATTCCTGGAATGTACCCAAGGTGGTTTTCGAGAACAATATGTTGAGGTACCAAGTAGAGAATGGCTTATTTTAGTTCTAGCATTGCACAATGAAATAATCAAAAAGGCTTTGACAAAGGGTCATCTGGACTCGAAACATGAGCTCTTTTCTCTCCCCATAGATGCTGCCAGACCTGCTGAGAGTTTCCAGAATTTTCTCTTTGGTTTCAGATTCCAGCATCCGCAGTGATTTGCTTTTATTTTAAAATATATGATGGTAGGTAAGCAATGGCTCGCATTCAAAGAATTAATATATGATTGACAACAAATTACATTCCTTTAAGACACAATAATCCAGGAGAAAAAGTAATCCAACCGTGGCTGACAAGAGGAGTTAAAGTGTGTGTGTGTGGGGGGGGGGAGGGAGGTGGGGAGGCGGGGGGGGGGGGGGGGGAGAGGCTGTACAATCACAGCTGAAAATTTCATTATATCAAAGGAAGAGGCTTATAAGGTTGCCAGAAAATGTAACAATCTTGAGGACATTCAGGAAAGGAGAACCAAGAAATTGATCAAGAAAGGGAAAATAGGAAGATAGAAAAGTAAACTGCAGGTGGCATGGTGGAAGAGTGGTTAGCACCGCTGCCTCACAGCGGCAGGGACTCGGGGTTGAATCCCACCTTGCATGACTGTCTGTGTGGAGTTTGCACATTCTCCCCGTGCCTGCCTGTGTTTCCTCCGGGTGCTCCAGTTTCATCCCACAGTCCAAAGATGTGCAGGTTCGATGGGCTATGGGGTTATGGGATAGGAGTTGGAAGTGAGCCTATGTAGGATGCACTTCCAGAGGGTCAGTGCAACCTTGATGGGCCGAATTGCCTCCTCTGCACTGTAAGGATTCTAGGATTCTAGTGAGGAACTTAAACATAGACTGTAAAAGCTTCTATAGTTAATTGAAAAAGAAAAGGTTAATGAAGACAAATGTGGGTTCATTACAGACAGGAGAATATATAATGGTGAATAAAGAAATGGCAGAGAAAGTAAATGAGTGCTTTGTGTCAGTCTTCACAGAGGAAGATACAAATATTATCCCTGAAATATTGGGGAGCCCCTAAGGACTAGTGAGATTGAGGATCTCAAAGAAATTAGTATTTATAAAAATAATAGTACTAGAGAAATTAATGGAAGTAAAAGTTGATAAATCCCCTGGCTCTGATGATCTGCATTTCAGAGTGTTGCAAGAGGTGGTTGTGGAGATAGTGGATGCAACACCTTTCAAAAGTCTATAGATCCTGGAACGGTTCCGACAGATTGAAAGGTGGCAAATGTGACCCCACTATTTTAGAAAAGAGGGAGAGAGATAACAGGGAACTACAGAACTGTTCGCCTGACACCAGCAGCAAGGGAATTGGTAGGAACGATTATAAAGGATGTGATAACTGGACACTGAGGAAGTAAAACAGAGGATAGTATTAGTAACACAGAATAGTATTAACAAATCATTCTCAGTTTAGCAGGCTGTGTCTGGTGGGATACCACAAGCATCAGTGTTTGGGCCACAGCAATTCCACAATCTATACCAATGATTGGGATGTAGAGATTAATTGTAATATTTCTAAGTTTGCTGATGACACAAAACTAAATGGGAATGTGAGGGGTGAGGAGGGTGTAAAGAGGCTTCAAGAGGATCTACAAAGACTATTTGAGAGGGCAAAAATATGGCAGGTAATGTGGAAAAATGTGAAGTTACCCACTTTGGTAGGAAAAACAGAAAGATTTCTTAAATGGTGGGAGCTTGGGAAATTATGGGCGGGATTCTCCATCTCGCAGGCAGGTCAATGGGGTTTCCCATTGTGGGCAGCCGTCGGGAAATCCCAGGGCTGCCGGTGCAACAGAGAATCCCGACAGCGGAGAATCCAGCCTGTTGCCTTCCAAGGGACCTGGGTGCTGTTGTTCATTAGCCACTGAAAGTTAAGATGCAGGAGAAACAATCAATTAGGAATGCAAATGGTATGCTAGCCTTTATTTCAAGGGTATTTAAGTACTGGAGTCAGGGTGTTTTGCTACAATTGTGTAGAGCCTTGGTGAGATCACATCTGGAGTATTACGTTGTCTCCTTACCTAGGAACATGCAGTGGAGATTTCCAGACTATCCCTGGGAGGATTATCTTAGAAGGAGAGATTGAGGAGAATGGGCCTGCATTCTTTCGAGTTTGAAAGGACAAGAGAGGCGACTTCATCAACATGACAAAATTGTTATTGGTCTCAGCAGAAATAGATGCAGAAAAGATGTTTCCCTCAGCTGGGTGGGGGTTCCAGAACCAGCAGTCACAGACTCAGAATAAGGGGAAGGTCATTTAGAACTGAGGTGAGGAGGGATGTCTTCATTCAGAGAGTGGTGAATCTTCGGAATTCTCCACCCCCCCAGGGAGGCAGTGGCATAGGGGTACAGTCATTGGACTAGTAATCCAGAGATCCAGGATAATGCTCTGGGGACCTGGGTTCGAATTTCACCAGGGCAGATGCTGGAATTTGCATTTCAATTAAATAAAACCTGGAATTAAATGTCAAATGATGACCATGACACTGTTATCAATTGTTGCGAAACCCCATCTGGTTCACTAATATCTTTTAGTGAAGGAAATCTTCCATCTTTTCCTGGTCTGGTCTACATGTGACTCTGAAATACCTTCAGAGATGGACAATAAATGCTGGCCCAGCCAGCGATGGCCACATCCCATGAACAAATAAAAAAAAGGGGCTGTGGAAGTTCAATCATTGAGCATGTTCGAGACAGAGATCGATAGATTTCTGGCTATTAATGACATCAAAGGGTATGGGGATAGCATGGAAAGAATGCATTGAGGTAGAAGATCAGGCATAATCTAGTTAAATGGTGGAGGCTCGATGGACCAAATGGACGTACGCCTATGCTCCTGTAATCTTTAGAATAGGAAAACACTTCATCAGCATTGTTAGCAGCATAGCTGGTGAAGCAGTGTAGTTTGCAGAATGACTAGGACTGCACTTCATTTTTTCAATGAAAGACTGCTCCAAGAGAGAAGACTGGAGAACATCAACCTTTGGAACCTTTGGGACCAGAAGAGGACAACTCAGGATATTCTGAGGAGATTGTTGCTCCCTCTAAGTACTCGGGGAAGAAGCTTCAGAAGAGGAATGATTTTCAAATCCAGGGAAGACAATCACAACTGTGTCATCCACTGCTGTGTACAAGATCAAAAAGGTATTGAAGATCTGAGATTTCAATGAACTTAGACCACAAAGGAAAAATGACCAAATTCCTGGAAGACTGTCAGGAAAAGAAGAGATGATTTCCCAATTTTACTTTGGCGGGGACTGATTACTTTCCGTAGGCAGTGGTAACAGATCCACAGTTCTCTCTGTGCGAGGTTGCTCCAGTCTGTGCAATGTGAAGAATTGTTGAGAATATGGAGATAAAACAGCCTCAACTTCTGCAATGAGATTAATTTCTTGCAGACAATTAACTGGGTCAAGATTCCTGTGCAGGATTCTGCAGCTTTAGAAGTGCTAAACATTCTGTGCTGGCCTTCGCTCTGGAAGCAAGAAGACTTTCAGCTGGGACTGAAGCCTGGGTGACAATTGATTTTCACCCTTAGAAGGTACCAGCTCGTGAGCAAAGTGATCCTCTACAGACGCAGGCATGGCACTATCAGTGGCAGACTTCATGGACAACAGGAGGTAAAGTAGGCAATACATTGCCAGGTTCAGTGGAACTAATTTCTGAATGCGCCTCATCCACTAAAGCCACATTCTCCTGAAAAGAGATTTGACAAGGTGCATCCATTAATGGGACAGATGAGTCACTCTCGAGGACCTCAACCTCCAGGAGATCACTGAGTGCAGCGAGGGATTCTTCCTTGTCACTCTCTAGGAGGAGCCAATTCAGGTCAAACAGGTCTTCATGGGGATGGTCCACAGTTTGCTGTTGCAGTGCCTCCTGCATCTATCGCCTGTGGCCTTACTTAATGAAGAACTGAGAGATTTGTGACTTTAATCTCTGCCCTGTGTTAGAGTAGACAATGTCTCTGTGAAAGAAAGAAATTTACTGTTGATTGTATAAACCTCCTCAGCTTCTATTGTGTCTCAATAAAAGGTTGAAGATTGTTGCATGAAAGACAGTGAGTCGTTCAAATGATGATCATCTGTTTTTTCTAAGACTCCTAGAAATATGCCAATGTCGCCACTCAATCGGGATAAATAGTGATTGTGAAGGACAAGGATATAAGCAATGATCTGTCTCCTCTGTAACTAAGAGGAGTAATATGGGTGGCATGGTAGCACAGTGGATAGCACTGTTGCTTCACAACTCCAGGGTTCCAGGTTCGATTTCCGGCTTGGGTCACTGTCTGTGTGGCGTCTGCACGTTCTCCCCGTGTCTGCATCGATTTCCTCCCACAAGTCTCGAAAGACATGCTTGTCAGGTGAATTGGACATTCTGAATTCTCCCTCAGTGTACCCGAACAGGCACCGGAGTGTGGCGACTAGGGGATTTTCACAGTAACTTCATTGCAGTGTTAATGTAAGCCTACTTGCGACAATAATAAAGATTATTATTATTAGTCCTGCCTTTGACTGGAAGGTCTATGTAATTTAGACCTTATAACTTGATGTCTGATGGTTGAAAGGTTACTGGTTGAAGTCTGTCGAGGTTATCTGCTAATATGTTAACAGCAACTCATGTATCAATTTTAGAAGTAGTAGTGAAGCTTTGAACTTGGACTGTAACTGACTGAATGTCCGGATTAAGACGATCAATTTCCCTTAGAAACCATAAACTTTCCATTTCTTGAACGGAATTTGCTTCATAAATACTTTTTGATCTTCGGCTTTAATTAAAATTGTTGGATTTGCAGAACTACTTGAAGCGTCCAGCTTTGCCGCACTGGAAGCTTTCCCCTGTTGGGCAGTCCTGACGTCCACCCTAGGTGATCATGCCATAATGCAAGCATCTCAAAATGGCTGTCCTGCCCTTTCACCGAAATGGGCATGTTTTTTTTGGGTGGGCGTCAAGCCTATGAGCTGACTCAATCTGCAGAGTCACGTGAATCCTCAGAGTTTCTCTAAATTAAAGCCTGGTTAAATACTCTAAGCTCGACCCGCTTTGCATACTGCACCATTTGATCCAAAGTAATATAATCTTTGGTCTTCAGAAAGTCAGCATTTCTCATCCTGATCACAGATTAGCTCATCCTTCAGTGCTTTGTATCTACAAGACCCAGCACGGTGATAAAGTGTGGTCAGGAATAATTCATTCCATTCCACAGGGTGTTGCGAGTGCTGGTTAAAACATTCACCTATTCAATTATTCTTCGGGCTAAAATAAGTGTCAATGACTTTAAGGATGGACTCAAAATCTGTGGTGGATTTCTTCATGCACCCTTCCTTTGGAAAACATCTTCTGCTGTCGGACGTACTGCAGAGAGGAAGGAACTCACTTGGAGGTTTTGCTCTTTTTTGTGAAGACCTGATGCTGTTCAATACCAGAGAAAATGGAGATTCCACAACTCCAAGTGCCATCCTCTCTGTGGGCCCTCAGGATGGTTAATGAGTGGGCTAAGGGCAGGGAATGCCCATTGTAGAGGGTGCCATCTCTGCTACTCCACTACTGGGCCGATATCTGGGGTTTGAGTATCTGTGTGTGTCTCTCTCCAGCTGGCACTGAAACTTCAGAGGCCAGGGGATGTCGCACTGGGACACTTCCACTGAAGAGAGCACTGAATCAAGCCTGCCGTTTATTCCTAACCGGCAGCCTGAGGCTTATATCACACAGATCTCCAGACCCCTACCAATACCCAGGTGATTCTCTCTCTTGCCGGTGGTGCAACACCCACCCGGTTCCTACTTCGCTAGAGTAGCTTTCCCAAGAGAGAGAATAGGACACTGCTGTTTATTACCTAACCAGCAGTCTGTCCTGAGTGAATCGCTCAAGATGACCCTTGATTCTTGAACCCGGAATTAAGGTGAGGAATATTTTAACAATGACTTGGTCAGAGATCGCTGGTGAAAGATTGAAGAATTTAAACGACTCCAATTATCAGCAAATCAAGGTTTATTGCAAAACCCAGGTCAAAATCATCAACAGAAGAAAATATAATAAAATCTTAAACTCTAACACAAACTAAGTCTATTCAAAAAGTACTATAACGGACACAACGAAAATTCTTATGATTACACAGTTTTAGCAATAGCACAAGACACAAAACAAGTTCCCTTCCCCAAAGCCTCAACCACTATTAAAGTCAAGGGAGTTTCGCAAGCTGCTGCAGGGTACTTACGGTCACAGGCTGCAGAGGTCAAGTCAGGGGTGCAGAGGTCGAGCCAAGAACCAAGCCACCCTCAATCGAAACACAGCCCCTTTTATATTGTTTTACCTGGCTTTGTCCTGTGTTCGGCCAGCCCCTTTTGCATTGAAAAGGTAAGGTTTAAAGTTCCCGCTGGTCCCGCCCCCTCTGAGCCGGTCAGAGCTGTTGATTTCCGGGTTTTCCTCCTCCTTTGCGTTGTATCAGTCCAAGTTTAAAGTTCCCGCTGGCCCCGCCCCCTTTTTGCCGGTCAGAGCTGTTTGCGTCTGGGTATTCCTCGCAGGTCCGCTCCTTCCAGCTAGGCAGACCTGCGCGATTTGAATTTGGCGCCGACTCCGCCCCCTCCTTCCAGTGAGTTCCTGCCGGTGGCTTCTGTCAAGATTGGAGTACCTCCCCCAGGTCCGCCTCCAACTTGGTTTTTTCTACCGTCCGCGATTTGAATTTGGCGCTGACTCCGCCCCCTTCTCCCAGTGAGTTCCTGCCGGTAGCTTCTGTCAAGATTGGAGTACCTCCCCCAGGTCCGCCTCCAACTTGGTTTTTTCTACCGCTTATCTTCAAGGGGCTTTTCCAGCGCAATGTACTGAGCCCAGACAGTCTGTTTTTTTAGGATAACAAGGTTAGGCTCTCTTGTGAAGATTTTAAAAAGGTCTTCCAGCTGCTCCGGAGATGGCTGCTATTCTCACCTTGCTATGTTGATGGGGTGTTAATTGGATTCTGCTCTGGTGGAGGCCAGGTCATTTACATCTGCATGGGGCTATGACCATCCCATTGTCCTGCTTGCAGGCAGGCCCCCTGTGTATTCCCGTGCCCCTTTGTCTGTGTTTTGATCTTATCTCGTTGTCTGGCTCCTTCTTCCTTGTAGCTCCTAGGGGGGGGTTTGTAAATACTTATGTCCCTACTCAGCTCAGCGGACCAAGCCTGCTGGGAAAACTGGTTACGTTCTCTTGGCTGAAAAGTCAGTTTACAGTCTCTGAGTTTTATTCTTGGGCAGTCCAAAAAAAAGGCCGAATTGCCCGAAAACCTTACAGATGCCCCTTCGATACTTCCCTACCTGCTTGGACCGTATCGACACAGGTGAAGGGCAATCATTTCCTCTTGTGTGGACCGTAGGCCCCCCCCAACAACATGCGAAATTACAAGTCCCAAGACAGTTCCCTTAATCTAGGCTACCCCTGATTTCAATGAAAGGGAAAGACAAGACCATACTTAATTCAAACACACAGTAACATATACACATTTCACCGGAACCCCAAACGTAAGGGTCCCTGTACATATATCACAATCAAGTAACTGAAACCCGCGAATCCATACAACTATTTACAATTGCATCTCTTTATGTCACCAAGGATCCTCCTTTCTTGGCTGCACTTCGCTTCTTCCCGTTGAAGGCTCTTCATTTTTCCTCCATCGTCGATACCTGCAGCTGAGAGGTTTAGTCCAACTGAGGCGACAGCATAATGTACCCCCTGTACAACATTTTCTTTGTGGGGGCAAACACTAAACCATTCTCAGGCCCCCCCTGGTGGTGATCGGACAGTTGTGAGGGTCGATCGGTTGGGCTGTGGGCAGGGGTCGCTTTACCTGAACCAGCAGTTCGGTAGCTTTTACAGTCATCCCTTCCCTGGGCGTTACACATCCCTCCCCACTGCGGTCAATTTATCCCGTTCCCTGGGTTCTGCCACCACCTTACAAAAGTGATTAGTGCCCCTTGTGGACATGCCTTGGTAGACCCCCATAACCACAAATAAATGCCCTGGTCAGAAGCCCACCACTTATCCCAGCAAACGGTGATCCTACCCGGTGACCCCGTGATGGTCCGGTAGGTGTTGGTGTCCAGGCGTTCCCAGTCCGAGGACCGATCCCTCATGTCCAGCCTCAGCTTCCTGGGCCACCACCATCTCCCCAAAGGAACGTCCCCCTCACAGGTTAAACACACCCGCCTGCCCTCAGTCACCCTAACCCGGTCAGTCGAAGGACTCTTCTGTCTCGCCTCTGCGGAGTTCTCCCGGTCCCACCATCGCCACGATCATCAGCAAGCTCCACATCGTCGGGTGCCCCATCTGTAAAAAAAAACAAAACACATCCTTGCCTCTACAGAACTACCTACCTTAAAGTGCATGGGTTCTATCCAGCGGCAGCAGCAGCTTCCGCTTTGAAGTTGTGAAATCAACATGAAATTGCCGCAGCCTGTCTGTGATTCTGTGTCCACAGCCCGGCTCCCCAGGGTCCTAGTGCCTGCTGCTATCCGGCGGCAGCAGCAGCTCCCGCTTTGAAGTTGCCGCAGCCTGTCTGTGATTCTGTGTCCACAGCCCGGCTGCACCAGGGTCCTAGTGCCTGCTGCTTCATCATTTTACCATTGCACTAGGCGCTTCTGTGATCCCACGATCCTAAATAATTCACACACCACTACACACTAATTAGAACTAACAGGGGGGGAATGCTATATACAATGCCACCCGTCTCCGGGTGGCCAAATTAAAACTGTGCCCCGCTAAACTGGGGCAGTTCACCTGTTTGGTCCAACGGCTCGGGCCATACCGTCCCCTCCCGGGGGTTCGGGCTGCCCCTTGCCTCTCCTTCCCCAACAGGGTTCGGGGATCCCTCAGCGTTCCCTTCTACTCGGGCCCCCTTACTGCGGGACCGGGTTCTAGGGAGGTGTGATGGGGACCATCTTACCGGGGGCTTGGAGACCCGATTGCTCCCTCGTCCCCCGACTGGTTCCCAAGCCCAAGGTGATACCTCCACTTCCTCCGCCTCCTTAGCCTCTATACTAAGGCAGGCCACCTGACCCACAGGTAAGGGCTTGGGAATCGTTACTGTCCCTGGGCTGGGTGCTTGCAGCACCGTCGTTTCCTTTGGGACTGCCCCTTCGGGACAGCACCTTGCCACCGGTTGTGTGACCGTGGAGTCAGGGACCTCCCCCACCGTCGTTAATTCTACGGGGGGTTTCTCCACTACCACCCCCCGTCTTCCCCCCACCTTGCTCTTTCTTGCCCTTATGGGGTGGAACAATTTAAATTGACTGATGTGGCGTTCGCATGGGTCCCACCTTAAGGGATTTAAACTGCAAATAGCCGCTGAGGAAGCCTCCAGAATGGGACCCTGCACCTGGACCGGACCAGGGTCTGGGGCTAGAACTACCCCTGCGCTCCCTTTTTCCTGAGGCTGCTCCCTGGGTAGTCATACGGGTTCTTGTGGGGTGGGTGCGGGCAGGCCCTGGCCCGTTGCCATTGCCACCTGTCCTGAGCCTTGCAAAAGGGCTAAAATTTTACTTATCTCGATGGTTCCCGGGGCAGCTGCTCCTGCCGCCGGGGTCTGACTTTCTACTGCGGGAGCCCTCTCCTGCTTGCTAGGGTTTTTACATTCCCTCTTGAAATGCCCGGCCTTCCCACACCCGTAGCATACCGGTTTCTTGTCGGAGGTCCGGGAGCCCTCATGCTTCCACTCGCTCTTAGGGGGTGCTGGTGTGATTCCATGCACCTGACCCTTATGGGGCTTTTCCTCTCTCCTCTCCCCGTTGCGATATGCAAGGGTGAGTTTTCTAAGGACCTCTGCCTCATTAAGGTCCGGACTCTGCGGGTCGAACCAGTGTTCGGCCTTTGCCCTAACGTGAGGGAGACAGTTAGCTACGAGGGTCTTCAGCCAGTGGGCTGTTCTCTCATCTAAATTCTGCCTATCCGCGGGAGTCCCACACGCCTCCACATAGACAGTCCACAGCCTGTCTGCGAACATATTTGGCGATTCCCCTAGCTGCTGCTTGGTTTCCCCCACCCTCATGAAGGGGCTACCCAGATTCAAGCCCATCGCCTCCAGAACAGCAGTCTGTGCTGCCGCCCATGTGTCAGGTCTTCCCCCATTCCCAGAGGTCACTGTCCTGCATAGCTGTGCATCTAGGGTCATCAGGAGCATCCTTATTTGCTCCCCCTCGTCGCAGTCATTAATGCTGGCGGCCTGCTCCACCTCCATAAAATGAAGCGACGGATCCCCTTTTGGAGTTAGCCTGGGAACGTGGGCCACCATCCCCCTGAGCGCGGGTGCCCCATGAGGAATGATAATGTCGCCCTCAACCGGTCCCCTATTCGCCAGCCCCGCCGGGGGACCATACCTTCTTTGTCTGACAGGGCACATCCGCCCTACCTGGGGTTCCTGCTCCTCCTCCCCACTGTCCAGCTCTCCTGCCCCGTTGGGTAGCCCCCCTGTCCCCGGGCTAACTACCCATATAGGAGACGCCGCTATCTGGGGATACACCACTGACCCCCCTTGGACCTGCCCCTGACCGGGCGGTCCAAACCCTACCTGCTGACCCGGCCCCATCACCGGCATCCCAGGCAGCGGTCTGTCCCCATCCCATGGGGACCCACATACGAAACCAGGCGGACACGCCGCCAGCTGGGGGTACCCTGCCGACCCCCCTTGGACTTGCCCCTGAACGTGCAGTCCGATCCCCCCCTGCCGGCCCGGACACAATCCCGCTGCCTCAGGAGGCGGTCTATTCCCCTTGGCCTTTGGGGAATCATCCGCTGCGAGGAGCACCTTGCCCCTAGGGAACCCCCCTGGACCTACCAGGTGTATCTGTCCCCTGACCTTGGACAAGGCCTCCTCCAACTCCGTTATTCGTGCCTGGCACGGCCCATGGGCACAGTCCCCTACTTCCTCGCGAGCCACTCGGTACGCTGCCTGGATGTCCCGGAACTTCCCCTCCAGCTTCCTACACTGCTCTGTACTCCGAGCATAGAGTTCCTGGAGCCTCCGTTCCTTTTCTTTACCCTCCACTATCTGGCAGTGGAGATAGTCCTTCTCACACCGGTTAGACTCGCTTTCCTGTTTCATTTCTGCCATTTCTTCCCGCAGTCGTTCCGCTACGCTCGCGCTGTCCTGTTTAATTTCTGCCAATTCCTCCCGCAGTCGTTCCGCTGCGCTAGCGCTGTCCCCTGCGCTGGCCCTCACTTCTCTCAACTCCTGCTCTAACTCTTCGACCCTATCCTCTGTTTTGACTACCTGCTCGGACAGGCAAACCAGCCAAACTGCCTTCTCCAAGTGCTTTTTGTGCGCCTTACTTTCTGTCCATGCAGCCGCTGCCATTACCGGTTGCTCCGCATTGATTAGTTCTGAGACCCAAGGTTTGGTGAGGTTGACCTTTTGCCACAAATACGAGGAGATTCTCTCCTCCATTTTACTTCGTTCCCTCACCCCCTCTGCCAAGTCACATACTCCAAACCACCGGGCTCCTGCCGCGGTCGCCATTGTAGAGGGTGCCATCTCTGCTACTCCACTACTGGGCCGATATCTGGGGTTTGAGTATCTGTGTGTGTCTCTCTCCAGCTGGCACTGAAACTTCAGAGGCCAGGGGATGTCGCACTGGGACACTTCCACTGAAGAGAGCACTGAATCAAGCCTGCCGTTTATTCCTAACCGGCAGCCTGAGGCTTATATCACACAGATCTCCAGACCCCTACCAATACCCAGGTGATTCTCTCTCTTGCCGGTGGTGCAACACCCACCCGGTTCCTACTTCGCTAGAGTAGCTTTCCCAAGAGAGAGAATAGGACACTGCTGTTTATTACCTAACCAGCAGTCTGTCCTGAGTGAATCGCTCAAGATGACCCTTGATTCTTGAACCCGGAATTAAGGTGAGGAATATTTTAACAATGACTTGGTCAGAGATCGCTGGTGAAAGATTGAAGAATTTAAACGACTCCAATTATCAGCAAATCAAGGTTTATTGCAAAACCCAGGTCAAAATCATCAACAGAAGAAAATATAATAAAATCTTAAACTCTAACACAAACTAAGTCTATTCAAAAAGTACTATAACGGACACAACGAAAATTCTTATGATTACACAGTTTTAGCAATAGCACAAGACACAAAACAAGTTCCCTTCCCCAAAGCCTCAACCACTATTAAAGTCAAGGGAGTTTCGCAAGCTGCTGCAGGGTACTTACGGTCACAGGCTGCAGAGGTCAAGTCAGGGGTGCAGAGGTCGAGCCAAGAACCAAGCCACCCTCAATCGAAACACAGCCCCTTTTATATTGTTTTACCTGGCTTTGTCCTGTGTTCGGCCAGCCCCTTTTGCATTGAAAAGGTAAGGTTTAAAGTTCCCGCTGGTCCCGCCCCCTCTGAGCCGGTCAGAGCTGTTGATTTCCGGGTTTTCCTCCTCCTTTGCGTTGTATCAGTCCAAGTTTAAAGTTCCCGCTGGCCCCGCCCCCTTTTTGCCGGTCAGAGCTGTTTGCGTCTGGGTATTCCTCGCAGGTCCGCTCCTTCCAGCTAGGCAGACCTGCGCGATTTGAATTTGGCGCCGACTCCGCCCCCTCCTTCCAGTGAGTTCCTGCCGGTGGCTTCTGTCAAGATTGGAGTACCTCCCCCAGGTCCGCCTCCAACTTGGTTTTTTTCTACCGTCCGCGATTTGAATTTGGCGCTGACTCCGCCCCCTTCTCCCAGTGAGTTCCTGCCGGTAGCTTCTGTCAAGATTGGAGTACCTCCCCCAGGTCCGCCTCCAACTTGGTTTTTTCTACCGCTTATCTTCAAGGGGCTTTTCCAGCGCAATGTACTGAGCCCAGACAGTCTGTTTTTTTAGGATAACAAGGTTAGGCTCTCTTGTGAAGATTTTAAAAAGGTCTTCCAGCTGCTCCGGAGATGGCTGCTATTCTCACCTTGCTATGTTGATGGGGTGTTAATTGGATTCTGCTCTGGTGGAGGCCAGGTCATTTACATCTGCATGGGGCTATGACCATCCCATTGTCCTGCTTGCAGGCAGGCCCCCTGTGTATTCCCGTGCCCCTTTGTCTGTGTTTTGATCTTATCTCGTTGTCTGGCTCCTTCTTCCTTGTAGCTCCTAGGGGGGGGTTTGTAAATACTTATGTCCCTACTCAGCTCAGCGGACCAAGCCTGCTGGGAAAACTGGTTACGTTCTCTTGGCTGAAAAGTCAGTTTACAGTCTCTGAGTTTTATTCTTGGGCAGTCCAAAAAAAAGGCCGAATTGCCCGAAAACCTTACACCATCACCCATCATTGTTACCTCTCTCCAGTATGCCTCCTTCCTTTTCTTCGCTCTGTGGTTCCTTCAATTACACTGATCGATGCTTCCATCACTGCCTCCATGTTCTGAGATTGGGTCCTTCAGTTTTGGACCATCGACATGGGATTTGGTTCTTAGACAAACAGCTGACAGACAAAATGCTTTGGGTCACTGGAACAGGAGGAGGCCATTCAGCTCCTTGAACCTGTTCCACAATTGAGTTTGATCATGAAAAATCTGTACTTTACTTCCATTTATTGCCTTTGGTCCCCAGCCCTTGATACCCTATGGCTCAGCTGGTAGCATTCTCTCCTCAGAATCCAAGTCGCATATAAGGGAGTTGACCATGCAATGTAGGCTGACTCTCTGGCGCAGAGCTGGGGGTGTGCTGCATTGTCAGAGATGTGAAACTGCAAGAGAAGATCCAGTGGTACTATATTGAAGAAGAGTATGAGAATTCTCCCTGGATTCTTGGCCATTTATCACCCAACTAACATCACTGAAAAAGATTATCTACTCCTTACCACATTGCTCTTTGTGGGATCCTCCTCTGTGAAATTGACTGTCACATTTCTTTTTTAAATAAATTTAGAGTACCCAATTCATTTTACCAATCAATGAGCAATTTAGAGTGGCCAATCCACCTACTCTGCACATCTTTGGGTTGTGGGGGTGAAACCCACTCAAACACGGGGAGACTGCACAAACTCCACACGGACAGTGACCCAGAGCCGGGATCGAACCTGGGACCTCGGTGCCGTGAGGCTGCAGTGCTAACCCACTGCACCACCGTGCTGCCCTTGCCACGTTTCTTACATTAGGACAGTAACTACGTTTCAAAAAAGCTACACAGAACGTTTTGGATCATCCTGAGGTTAAGAAAGGTATTTTGGAAAGGCAATTGTTTCTTTTATTTTCACCAAATAAAGAATTATCAATCTCAGTCTTGAATTGTTATTTGATCTCCAGCATCTACAATATTTTGGGGAACGATGCTCTAGATTTCTTTAGCCTTTTTGTGGACATTTCTTCTTGATTTCTCACTTTTTCTCATTGTTGAATTGTTCCCCCGTATTCACATGGGTAAAAAGTACATAGGAAGAGGATTGAAAAGAAAATAGTGTGCATGGAAGATGAGGGACATGGGAGACCTGATCAAAAGACAAGGTTGAAGCAGATTGAATCATCTTCAGCCAGAAATATCGAGTGGATAATCCACTTTGGGCTCCGCCTGAGATCCCCAGCATCATAGACACCAGTCTTCAGCCAATTGAGTTCCCTCCTTCTGATGGCACTGGACACTGAAAAGGCCTATGGGGCCTGATAACATCCTGGCAATAGGACCAGCTGAACCCCTGTAGCTACAGCATTGGTATCAACCTGGCAATGTTAAAAATTACCCATGTGTGTCCTGTCCACAGAAAGCTGGACAAGTCCAATCTGACCAATTACCCCCTCTTGATCACCAAAAAAGTGATGGAAGGTGTAGATATCAAGCTGCACTTACTGAACTCACTGATGTTCAGTTTGAATTTGGTCAGATCCACTCAGCCAAGCTCAAAGGAAGATAATTTTAAAATTTGTTGAAACAATGTGGGTACCTCTGGCTAGGCCAGCACCGATTGCCCATCCCTAATTGCCCTTGAGAAAGTAATGTTGAGCCGTCTTCTTGAACAGCTGCAGTCCATATGGTGTAGGTACATCCACAGTGCTTTAGGGAGGGAATTCTGGGATTTTGACCCAGCGACACTGAAGGAACGGCAATATATTTCCAAGTCAGGAATGTGCCAGGCTGACAGTGCCAGGGTGCCTGGTTGGTACTGTCATGGGTCGGGCCCAGGGGGGGCCTTGCCAATTGGAGACGGGGGGAGGGGGATCCCCAGGAGCCTTGACAATGTCGGCGAGTGAGAGGGGGGTCCAGAAAGGGGGGGGGGGGGGGTAGATTGGGGCTGTTGGTCAAAATGGCTGTGTGGCCCCGTCAGGCAGAAACGCCCCAAGGCCAAGAAAATACGGCAAAGTGTCGTTGAATAGATAGGTGATTCGCGGAAAATCACGACGCTTAACGCGTCTGAAGCGAGCTTATCTGCTGAATCGGATCCAATATTTTGGGAGAAGTGTCTTTGGAAACTGGACTCGTTGTGAATTCAACATGCTTTGGAGATCAGGGCAAGTTGAACCTATGGTTCCCAAAGCTTTCCAACATTGCAGCATGGAGGGCAGCACGGTAGCACAGTGGTTAGCATAGTGGCTTCTGCATGTTCTCCCTGTGTGTGCGTGGGTTTCCTCCGGGTGCTCTGGTTTCCTACCACATTCCAAAGATGTGCAGGTTAGGTCGATTGGCCATGCTAAATTGCCCTTAGTGTTCAAAATTGCCCTTAGTGTTGGGTGGGGTTACTGGATAGGGTGGATGTGGGCGAATTAAGTGGGGTGCTCTGTCCAAGAGCCGGTGCAGACTTGATGGGCCGAATGGCCTCCACCTGCAGTGTAAATTCTATGATTCTATGATTCACAGCTCCATGGTCCCTGGTTCGATTCCCGACTTGGGTCACTGTCTGTGCGGAGTCTGCACGTTCTCCCCATGTCTGCGTGGGTTTCCTCCGGGTGCTCCAGTTTCCTCCCACAGTCCAAAGATGTGCAGGTTAGGTGGATTGGCCACGATAAATTGCCCTTAGTGTCCAAAAAGGTTAAGTGGGGTTACTGGGTTACAGGGATAGGGTGGAGGCGGGGGTTTAAGTAGGGTGCTCGTTCCAAGGGCAGGAGCAGACTCGATGGGCCGAATGGCCTCCTTCTGCACTGTTAATTCTATGATTACGGTTTTCCTTGCGTCACATCTGAATTTTAATTAATTGGTAGCGATCGATTATTGTATGGTCAACAATTACATTATTGTGTTTTGCAATTGCCACATGGTCCAAGATGAATAGGATGGTCCTTTCTTGGTTATGAATTCCAAACAATGTTTTCTCAGGAATGCTGCACTGGAAAAGGAAAATCGGCTCCTATGCGAAATGAGGCATGTGTGCGTTAAAAGCTGGCGGAGAAACCGTGAAACGAGTGAGTGAGAGTCCTGATACCCGCAGGTCTGAGGCTATTTTATTCAAACACTCTTCAGAAATGTGATTCCATAATTATACTCTGACAGGAGCAGTCTGGTCTTCATGAAACAGATCGCAACAGTTTGCAAATGGTCCGACCTTCAACCTCGGCAATGAATGAACCCCCAGGAGCCTCCCTCGCTCTGTGTATTTCAGGAGCCCCTGTGGGGTTCAGCCTGAAGATTTATGTTACAGAAAATAGCTGTTTAAATGCTTTTACTTTTATTGTTGCACTCACCCTTTTCCTGGGTCTCTTTCAGCCCTGCGCTCTGAGCTTAACAAAATAGAAGGAGCTGATTCTCTCTGAAAGAATTTGATGTGTGTTCTTGTTTATTTGCTAAGTGGGAGGCTGAGGGAGCTGTTTATTGATGGAGTTCATGCAGATCACGGGCTTGGTTATATTTTTAGAGCTGCATTTACAATTAACCAATTGGTAAAGAACCCCAATGCAGCCACGTTCAGTTCACACTGGTCCAATAAAAAACACACACGTTAGATTGAATTTCAACATTTCAGCTCAGTTTCGACTTGTTAGTTTGTCTCATTCATCAAAGATATTGGCCTGGATTTTAACTCCTCCTGCCTGATGGCAGGGGCTCTTGGGGGTGGAGTGGGGGGGACGGTGGGGTGGTGGTAGGGGTGCGGGGAGCGGGGGGGTGGTGGTGGGATGGTGGTAGGAGTGCGGGGAGCAGATAGTTAGGATGGACGGGTAAAACAAGACTTAACCCTCTTATCCTTTACACTATTACCATCTGTATTTTTCAGCAGGCGAGCAGGACATCCACAGGTGCAAAATGGAGTCTTTCTTTATCTGGTCCAGCCGATTTTAAATAAAAATTCCATTTAAGGGGCAATTTAGCGTGACCAGCCCACCTACCCTGCACATCTTTGGGTTGTGGGGGTGAGACCCGCGCAGACACGGGGAGAATGTGCGAACTACACATGGACAGTGAACCGGGGCCAGGATCAAACCCGGGTCCTAGTCGCCGTGAGGCAGCAGTGCTAACCACTGCGCCACCGTGCAGCCCTCAGATCGAGCGGATTTCACGATGTTATTGGGCCTCAATCTGCGATCTCACTCCAAAGACTTGAGTGGGAGTTTAGTGGCTGATTTTCCATCAGGGAATTGAGGGTCAGGGGAGACGTGGGCAGGTAGATTTTTTTTCAGGGGTCAAGAGGAGCAGAAGTGAATTCTTTGGGCCTCCCTTTGCCCTGAGCTCACCATCCTCTCCACAATTTCCTCCAGTAGCCAGGGTTAGACCCCAAAACCCTCCCACACCTTAACTGCCCACTGAGGGCCATATACATAGATCCACATGTGTGGCCTCCCTGATCATCCAGTTTGACCGAGAGTCACAGAAAATCGATTCAAATAAGGCGACAGGTTTTTTAAAAAAAAAATGAACTAATTTGAAGCATTGACGAAATTTGGGTCAGAGATCTCCTCCAGTCCTGATGTTTCAGAGTAATTACACTGAAAGGAAATCATTGACAAGTTCGGTAAATATTAATTTTGGAAAGCAAAGAGCTTCATCAGCTTCAACAGTACCAACCCTGGCTCAACGTTAGGATTGCTAATTGTGATTAAATGTTTTCCTCATGATTTTCCCTCACGCTCCAGCAATTAATCAGCCAACTCATCCATCCTTGTGAAGTACGATCTTCCGACACCAACCGGAAAGCAAAAAGACTAATACACCAATTGGTTGATGTTTAACCATTAGCCAAATAGTGTTTATCTCTATTTTACTATTTCTGGATCTAGTAAAGAGAAATGTTCAAAGCAAATGACAAAGGAAGACATTTTTTTTCATGTCTCGATTTTTCTCCAGGGCTGCACACAGCTGTGTCCTGGGAGATTGATTTTCATTTCCTGGAGATTCCAGGCCAATCCTGGAGGGTTGACAGTCCTACATTGTCACTTTCCCAACTCTGGGTCAGGAATTTGTGAATTGAAATTCCACTCCAGAAAGCCCATTTTTAGACAAAATAGTCTGGTCATTCAGTGCTTACTATTCAGTGCTGAACAATATCTATTGCCAACCCAACATCATAACAGTCATTATTATATTTCTGTTAATGGGAATCCTGCTGTATTAATTCACTGCTGCATTTCCTCCATTCTAACAGTGATTACAGGCGCTGTATTAACGCTCAAGGGGACCACTGGGAAACCGTGGCTGAACTCCTGGAGTATGTGCTTCCCAGATAGGGGACGAAGCCCACCCAGCTGGAGCTTGAAACGAACAAACATAAAAGCTGGCCCAAAGCAGAGCCTGGTGTGTGGGAGCAAGTTTTTTGCCTTGTGCAGAATATTGTAAATAGCGAAATAAAGCTCTGGTGCTGGATTCTCCGATTTTCAGGGGACATCCTGACGCCGGTGTGGGAACCGTTGCGTTTTACGACCGGAAAATCGGCGCAAAATGGCCATCGATCGTCCGTTTGGTGGGGGTCTAGCAGGCAGGCAGCGTAGAGCACCCGGCTCTAGTGCCGATACGGCCGGAGAATTGCCGGGCCCATAGCCGCGCATGCGCATGGCGGTGGCCTGCTGAGGCTGCGCCGTGCAACATGGCGCCGGCCACTCGCGGACCTGGCCTTCCAAATAGTGACCCCCTTTGGCCAGGCTCGCGACCCCCGGACCACCCCCCCAAAAGTGCCCCTATGTCCTGCCAACGTTCCCACTGCCTACAGGTCATCTCTACCTCGACTGTGGCAACGCTAGACTGATTCTGCAGCCGCCACGTTGAGTTCCCGACAAAAATAGCATGAGAGACCCTCGTCGTTGGGAACCCGGACGGTCAGAGGCGGAGCATCGGGGGGAGGGCCTCAGATAACTTCCTCAGGTCATCAATATGCCATGCGAAGGAGTACGCCGCTTTGGAGGGGGTGGAGCATCACGAAAGCCGCGACGCCCCCCGATTCCGTTGCAAACGGGAATTCTCCAGAAGATCCCCGAATGCGAATTTGGCGTTGACGACCAGAGAATCCCGCCCCTGTTCTCTTATTGCTAGCTTTCTCAAATTATTAAACTGACGACAAGGGAAAAAGTACCATTTTGGGTGCGTTTGGTGGGATGTTTCTCGAAGGCTGCATTGATGAGATCACAGCCCGTTCAATGGGCAGAACTGCTGCTGGCTTTGGCGGTGCCGATCTGGCCAGGCTTCTCAACATTGTGGATGAAAGGCGGGCCATCCTGGTCCCACAAGGGGGCCGGAAGACCAACAGCAGGTTGAGCAATGCCGTTTGGGAGGCAGTGGTAGCTGCTGTCAGTTCGGGCAGCATAGCCAGGAAGACCACCGTCCAGTGTCGGAAAATAACAAATGATATCCACCGAGCTGCAAGGGTAAGTTACCACCTATCTCCTGGCATCAGGTCTGCCTGCCACCCCTCAATTTCCCAAACCTCCCTTCCACTCAAACCTGACACCTCACATCCTCCCATATCCGATCTTCATGCTTGTTCCTCAGATCCCCTGGCACCCACTCGCACAACCCCTTAATGTCCAGATGCAGTGTCCACAAATGCCACCTGCTATAGACCCCCTGACAAATCAAGTGTGTGGCTCACAATGTCCTCTCTTTGTCCCCACAGGAGAAGATAGCCAAGACGGGGGCGGGGGGGGCATGATGTTACAGATCCAAATCTTCATCTCCGTAAGGAACGGGTCCTGGAAATCACGGGGTTGTCTGAAGAGAGAGTCACTGACAGCGAGGTTGGCCTGTGCTGCAGAGGTGAGGATCCAGTGCCCCTTCATCTAGATGACCCGTCTCAAGTGAGTTGTTCATGTCAGACAAAATGATCCTTCCTTCTCACTGGCCACATGTCCACTGTCTCGCAGGACTCCATCTGATGGGGCTGGGCCATTCAGAATCGTTCCTCCCCCTGCCACCCAAGAAACCACCTCGGAGGAGAGCTCCAAGGAAACCACGTCGAGGCGTCACAGGTGTCACCCCTACAATCCACCCGCGCAGAGGCACACACCTCGGTGGGCGACATTAGTGGACAGGATTCTGGGGCGCAATCTGTTGAGCACCACACAGTTGCTGATACACATCCGGTGGAGGCTGGAACATCCAAGAGAGACAGCGGTCAGAGACCTGATTCTGTGACTCAGCTGGGTCTGAGTCAGATGCCAAGCCGTTGGACAAGGTTCTCCCAGAGCTGATGCAGATGATAGGCCAGAATATGATATTCGTAATAATAATAATAATAATCGCTTATTGTCACAAGTAGGCTTCAATGAAGTTACTGTGAAAAGTCACTAGTCACCACATTCCAGCGCCTGTTTAGGGAGGCCGGTACAGGAATTGAACCCGCGCTGCTGGCATTGTTCTGCATTACACGCCAGCTGTTTAGCCCACAGTGCTAAACCAGCCCCTCAAGGTGGTGTCAGCAATATTCCAGTGATCGGACTGTCAATTGGAGAAGTCCCAAAGGCTTCAGGTGCAAGAGATAATGCCAACAATGCGAGGCACCCAGACCAACACTGCTAGGGTGGCGAACGCAGTGGAAAACCTGGAGCCCGACATCCTCATCTTGAGTGATGGTGTCCAAGCCATGGTTCAGTTAGTGACGACCATGGCTGAAGGCCTTGAAATTGTGTCGCAGTCACTGAGGGACATCCCCAGACACTGGTGGCATTGCGGAGGCACACCAGAGCATGGCCCAGTCACTGAGCAACATCGCTGAGGGCATCAACACCATGCAGACAATGGGAGCCTCCAGGATTGGCAGCACCAGATGACTTCGAGTCCTCTGGAGCTCAGCCCAGCTGTCCCTCCATCCCATGGAGTTCCCCAGGGCCCTATCGGCACTGGGGATTAGGGGGAGGGGGGAAGGAGGGAAATTAGGGGGGGTGGGAGGGTTGAGCGAATGCACGCAACCTTATCCTATGAGATGAGGGAGATGAGGAGACGATGAGGGCCTGCCAGGTCCTCCTGGCATGTCAGATCCTTGCTGCCTTGCTCCTCCTCGGGTTAGTCCTCCACTCCTTCTGGTCTGCCTCCTCCTCCTCAGACGAGGTTGCATGTCCCTCCTCCTGCATATTGCCCCGATGCTGTGCCAAGTTGTGGAGGGCACAGCAGGCCCACAAGACATCCTCTGGGGGGTTTACTGCAGTGCACCACCAGAGCGGTTAAGGCATTAGAACTGCATTTTCAGCAGTCCGATGCACCGCTGAATGCCAGCACGGGTGGCAACATGGGCCTCATTATATCAGGTCTTCGCCTCAGTCTCAGGCTATTCACAGCGGCATCATCAGTAATGACCTCAGCAGGCACCCCTTGTCCCCCAAAAGCCAACCAGAAGGCACCAGGGATCTTTGAGTGCCCCAGAGTGTAGCTATAATGCATGCTCCCTGGGAAGCAGGCACACATATGCATTACCCCTCCTTCCCTCCTTCTCCCTAATCTCCCCTCCCCATTTCTCTCCTTCCCCCACAATCCCCCTCCCCCAATTCCCCCTCCCACTCTACAAGGCAGGAGCGTGATGATGACTCGCCTCACACACGATCTGAACATTTGGGGAGTGTAACCCCTTCTTGTTAGTATAGGGTACTCCCTGATGCCCTGGTGCTCGCAGGGCAACATTCGTGCCATCAATCACCCCCTGGACCTGGGTCATCCTGGTGTTGACAGCAAATCCTGCAGCCCAGACAGCTTGGTGCGCCTGTTCCAGCTGGAAGGTGATGTAGTCGGATGCCCGGGCATCCAAATAATACGTCAACTCCCGGATGCACCTGCAGGATGAAGATTGGGATATGCCACACAGGTCCCCACTCGAGCCCTGGAATTACCCAGTGGCATAAAGGTTGAGGGCTACGGTGGTGTTCACAACCACTGGGAGCAGATGTCTTCCTCCCCCACCGAGTATCTCGTGCCAGGGGACATGGCACAGGTGTCGCACTGTCTCTCTGCTGAGACACAATCTTCTGCGGCATATGGTATCCGTCAGCTTATTGACCTTCGAGGAGGCACTTGTGAGTTCAGGAGAGTGACCTGTTCTCTCACCTAACAAGGTTAATCCCTCATTTGAAACAGCCTTCAGCTGTGAGGTTAGAGGTTTCTCACAAAGGGGATGAAATTGAATTTCATATTTTGCATCATCTGAAAAAATTGAAATTGTTCTCTACACTTCCAAATCTCGGTCATTAGTATTGATCAAGAAAAATAGTGATCTTAATATTTACTTTTAATTGTATCACATAGATTACCTCCACCAGGAATAACACTTCCACCTCCATCCCTGTATTCAAAATGACAAGGATAAGAAAGCATTCAGCCTTGTCCACATTGCAGGATTTTACAAAGTACAATGGCACAGTCCAATTGAATTGTGAGCTCTCTATTATTAAAATGGCATCTTTGCCAATCAAAAATGATGTCACTTCTTCAACGTCTAGCTGATTTCTAGCCACAAGCAGCATTTCACGCAGGTCTGTGCCCGTTTTCGAGACACCAGTCATGACTCTCCCTTACTGCATGAGCTCTCAGTTAACAGTTCACCAAAGGGAATTTCATCAGAACCATCGTTCCCATTGACTACCTTATTTATTACTGATGTGGAGATGCCGGCGTTGGACTGGGGTGAGCACAGTATGAAGTCTTCACCTGAGGAAGGAGCAGCTCTCCGAAAGCTAGTGACATAGAAACAAACCTGTTGGACTTTAACCTGGTGTTGTAAGACTTCGTACTGTTCTTTATTACTGTCATCCAATTGCCTTCTTCCAGCCCAACCCCTGGTTTTGTCCCCACATCAATATAAACATAAACACAAATGCCAAATCCAGGCAAAAATAAAAAAACAGCTTTATCAAATGATAGCTAGCAGAAAGATTTAAAAATTAAACTTGAGGGTATATCTTGTCTGCTCTTTTCCCGATGGTAATCCTCTGAGCAAGTGCCTGGGCTTTGGGCCGGGAGGCTGCTTAACTGCCATTTATGATGCTTCAGATAGGCCAAGGTGGGTGACCTCGACCAGCTCTGGGCCTTGAAAAACTATTTCAGTGGCAGGTGAGCTGTTCATCACACCCTGTGTAGTAACACCCGGAACCCTGGTAGAGCAAGGGGCAGCAAGTGTCTCCTCCATGGAGCCAAAAGCTGCTTTCCTGGACTTGTGCCTGATCATGCCTCAGGCTCTGCGTGGCAATAAAGTACAGAAGCGGGGTGATGCTTGGCACTGCCCATCAATGAGCCCTCAAAGCCAAGTTGGCAGCCATCTTACCTTCCACGGCTACTGTGAGAGCGATTGGGATGCCGGCTGTTATGTTTAACGAGCTGACCACTCTCTCCCTGTGCATCTTTCTCCTGAAAGAGAAGAGGTCTTGTGTTGGTTTAACTTTTCAGGGCTCTTCTGAGAATATGCTTGTCATGGTGGAATAGCTAGTATGCTGTGTGTAAGATATCAGGAATGAGAAAGTGAGAGTTACGATACTAACAAAGATGTGAGTATGAGGTGGGATGCATTGCAGTGTGATGCAATGATTGTAGGGGAGTGAAGGGGGACAGGGAAGGGAGAATCGTGAGTCATGAGGCTGGAGGTGATGGAGATGTGGACAGAGGGCAAGAGAGCAGGATTCCAATCTTGAACATTCTGGTGAGGTCATTGAACTTTTTCTAGTATTTCAGCCAAGTCCTGGAGCTAAACTCCTAACACTGAGCTCTACAGAGACATCGTCTCATTGGCAATGGAATTATGACCTGTAGGGCTCCCAGCCTTTTGGGGACAGACCCTCTCCCACTGTCTAACCTGGTCTCTAAGACAGCATCAGAGAAGATAGTGCTCCATTGGGGCAACCCCACATAACTAACTACGTGATAATACCAGGCAGAGAGTGGGCACTTCTATCATTTCCCCTCCTTTCCAGTGTTTTCCCATTGTCTGCAGCACCAGGAAGTCTCCACTTTAAGAGCTACTGGTTGACTCAAAGCGCCATGAAACAGGCCTGTTCTTTGTTATAGAATGTAAACAGATCTGTATTAGGTGGCAAATGTGAACCTGTCCACTTTGGCAGGAAGACTAGAAAAGCAGTAGGCTATTTATATTTGTGTGTATATATGTAGGTATACAAGTATATCAGGACAATTCTCTGAGGGAAAGAACTCCAAATACTAACAACCCTTTGAGACAAGAAATTCTTCCTCATGTCAGTGGTGATATGCCTGTGAATAATATTGCATGCACTCAGAAATGTGACCTCCTACCACGAGGTGGCGTCAGACAGCAGTCATGTGACCTCCTACTACCGGCAGTTGGTAGTAAGGCATACACAAGGACTGTCACACATCGAGCAGTTCCAGAGAAACCCAGTCTGTATAGATTCTGTATGTTATCCTTCCACGTGTTAACTAATAAATCATCATTCTCAGTAAGTCAGCAGCAGTTCTGTGTGTATCATTGCGAGAACAAGACAACAGAACACAATAATCTCCACCTTAAATAGGAGATCCCTTGTTTTGAAACTTTGTCATCTGATTCGAGATAGAGGGGAAACATCCTCTCAGCTTTTACCCAGTTGAGCCCCCCTCAGACTATTTTCAATAAGATCCCCTTCCATCCTTCTAAACTCCAAAGAGATGGGCCCAGCCTGCTTAAAGTAAGTTCTCAAGAGGAGGCCGAGTGTCTGTAAAGGGATGCAGATAGATTAAGTTAATGGGCAAAAAAGTTGGCAGGTGGAGTATAATGTGGGAAAATCTGAACTTGGCCACTTTGGCAGGAAAAGTAGAGAAGCAGAATATTATTTACATGGAGCGAATTTGAAGAATTCTGTGGGACAGAGGGACCTGAGTGAGCAGGTACACAAATCACAGAATATTAGTCTGCAGGAACAGTAAGTGATTCAGAAGGCAAATGGAATGTTGGTGTTTATTGCAAGGTGAATGGAATATAAAAGTAGAAGAGTTTAACTGCAGCTGTACAGGGCCTTGGCGAGACCACATCTGGAATACTGTGTGAGAATTTGTTCTCCTTATTAGAAAAAAATATATAATTACGTTGGAAGCAGTTCAAAGAAGGTTCACCCGGCTCATGAAGGTCTTATGAAGAAAGGTTGTTCCTGTTTCTGTTGGAATGTAGAAGAATGAGAACTGACCTTACCAAAACATATAAGATGCTGAGGGGACTTGATGGGTTTGGTGCTGGGAGGATGGTTGTGGGGAGGCTAGAACCAGGGAGCACAGTTTAAGGCAGTGGTGGAAAACGTGCGGCCCAGGGCCACATGCGGCCCATCTAGGTTCTGCGTGCAGCCCACGGGACATTTTGTTGACTGTTGCCCACACAAAGGGCCACACACAGTGTTGCCATATTCTGCTGATTTATGTCCACATACTCCCGCCAGTATGACTGAAGCGATATACATGTAAAGCGAGGGAAAGTGAAGTGAGGCGAGTGCTGAATGCTCACAACATTGACTGTGACAGCTGTGTGCTCCCCCTGCGTCCAAAGTGTAAATATTTATTTTGTTTTTACCATTTGAAGTTGATGACATATGAATGATAAAGCATATTCTATAACTTGTTAAGAAATATTCAGCGTGCATTTAATGCATTTAATCTTATTCATGGGGGCCATGGTTAGTGAACAAGCTGATTTCAATCTTGCGGCCCACTGAGATGAAGGAGGACCACACACTCGCCTAGGTTTCCCATCACTAGTTTAAGTTCTACTGTGTAAATGGAGCTGAGGGGAATTTTTAGTCATTATGTGGAATTTTTTCCCTCACAGAGCAGTGGAGGCTTGGCCTTTGAATGTATTCAAAGCAGAGTTAGACAGGTTTTTGATAGACATGAGAGGCAAGGGTTATGAGAGCAGACAGGAAAGTAGAGGTGAGACCCAATCCTTTAGCCATGATATTATTGAAGGTGGAGCAGGCACGAAGGGCTGAATAGCCTCCTCTGATTCCTAAATCCTATGTTCCTAATATTTCTTCAAAAGACAAACCCTCATCCCAGGAATCAGCCTGGTAATTTCTTTGAGCTGCCTCCAATACAACGATGTCCCTCCAAAATAGTTCTCCTGGTGTAGTCTCACTTATGCTCCGACCAGTTGCGTAAGACTTCCTGACTTTTATACTCCATCCCCCTTACAACAAAGGATAACATTCACTTTGCCTTCCTAATTACATGCTGTGCCTGCATGCCAATATTTTGTCGTTTATGTACAAGGATATCCAGATCTCTCTGTTCTGCAGCATTCTGCAGTCTCCCTTTATTTAAATAATATTCTGCTCTTCTAATCTTCCTGTTGAAGTGGTCAACCTCACATTTTCCCACATAATGCTCCATCTTGATTTTATCGATAAATCTGACTACAATACGGACTCCGCAACAAACCTGGCCCGTGGAGAGCAAAACTGTGAACAGTACAAGTGTGGTCGAACCAGAGTTAATTATATATTCATCTATATCTGTGTGTTTCCCTGAGACCATAAGACCAGAAGATATAGGAGCATAATTAGGCCATTCGGCTCATCGAGTTTGCTCTACTATTCGATCATGGCTGATTTATTTCTTATCCCCATTTCCCTGCCTTCGCCCCTTAACCCCTGATCTCCTTATTAATCAATAACCTATCTATCTCCATTTTAAAGAGAGTGACTTGGCCTCCACAGCCTTCTGCGGCAATGTGTTCTACAATTCACCACCCTCTGGCTGAAGAAATTCCTCTTCATATCAGTTTTAAAGGATCGTCCCTTTAGTCTGAGGGGTTCCCTTAGCTTCCAGTCTCTACTACGAGTGGAAGCATCTTTTCCATGTCCACTCTATCTAGGCCTCTCAGTATTGAGTAAGTTTCAATGAGATTCCCCCTCATCCTTCTAAACTGCAACGAGTACAGAGTCCTCAACCGCTCATCATATGACAAGCCCATAAATCCCGGGATCATTCTTGTGAACTTCCTCTGGACCCCTCCAAGGCCAGCACATCCTGAGATACGATTGATTGATTGATTGATTGATATTTATTATCACATGTACCGAAGTACAGTGAAAAGTATATTTCTGCGGCCAAGGGAGTGTGCACAGCACATACATAGTAGACAAAAGAATAATCGACAGAGTGCATTGACAATGGTGCATCAACAAATACTGATTGGTTACAGTGCGGAACACATGTCCCAAAACTGCTCACAATATCCCAAATGGCCTCATACAGCCTCAGCAGTACATCCCTGCTCTTGTATTCTGGCCCTCTCGAAATGAATGCTAACATTGCATTTGCCTTCCTAACTGCCAACTGAACCTGCATGTTAACCTTACCCATTTAGAAAATAGTCTATGCCTCTATTTTTCGTACCAAAGTGCAGAACTTTGCATTTTTCCACATTGTATTCCATCTGCCACTTCTTTGCCCACTTTCTTAGCCTGTCCAAGTCCTTCTGCAGCCTCCCTGCTCCCTCAACATAACCTTCCCCCTTATATATCTTTGTATCATCTGTAAAATTAGCAACAATGCCGTGAATAGTTGTGGTCCCAATGCTGACCCCTGCAGAACACCACGAGTCACCTGTTGTCATCCTGAAAAATACTCCTTTATCCCCACTCTCTGCCTTCTACTAGTCAGCCAATCCTCTATCTATGCCAGAACCTTGCCCCTAACACCATGGTCTCTTATTTTATTTAGAAGCCTCCTGTACAGGCAATTTGTCAAAGGCCTTCTGGAAATCCAAATAAATCACGTCCACTGACTCACCTTTGTCTAACTTCCTCGTTACCTCCTTAAAGAATTCTAAAGGATTTGTCAGACATGACCTCTCCTTGACAAAGCCGCGCTAACTTAATCCTATTTTACCATGCACTTCCAAACTCATCCTTAATAATGGACGCCAAAATTTTACCAACGACCGAAATCAGGCCAACCGGTCTATAATTTCCTGTTTTTTGCCTTCCTCTCTTAAACAGGGGTGTTACATTAGCCACTTTCCAGTCCTCTGAGACCCTCCCTGACTCCAATAATTCAGAAAGATCACCACCAATGCCTCCACAATCTCCCCAGCTATCTCCTTCAGAGCCCTGGGATGTAGTCCATCCGGTCTGGGTGGTTAATCCATCTTCAGGCCTTTCATCTTCTCTAGAAACTTATCCTTAGTGTTGGCCACTGCAATCACCTCTGACCCCTGACTCTCTTGAAGTTCTGGTATGCCACTGATGCCTTCTGCCATGAAGACTGATGCAAAGTACCTATGCAGTTCCTCTGCCAATTCTTTGTTCCCCATTACTTGTTCTCCAGCCTCATTTTCCAGTGGTCCAATGTCCATTCTTGCACCTTTCTTACCTTTTATATATCTAAAAGAAATTGCAGTCTTGTATATTACTAGCTATCTTGCACTCGTATTTCATCTTCTCCCCCCATATTGCTTTTTTAGTTGTGCATCGCTTGCTTTTAAAGGCTTCCCAATCTGCTGGATTCTTATTAATCCTTGCCACATTGCTTTTTCTTTTACTTTCATGCTGTGCTTGACTTCCCTTGTCAGCCATGGTTGCTTTGTCCTCCCCTGATCATGTTTCCTTCTCCTTGGGGTGAATTTCTGTTGTGCCTCCTAAATAACCCCCAAAACCCCTGCCATTATGTTCCACTGTCTTCCCTGCTAGGCTCCCCTTCCAATCAACCCTGGCCAGCTCCTCCCTTATGTCTTTGTAGTTAACGTTTTTCAATTGTAAAACTTTTAGATCTGATTCTAGCTTCCCCCTTTCGAACTGCAGGGTGAATTTCATCACATTGTGGTGTCTGCCCTTAAGGGTTCCTTCACCTTAAGTTCCCTAATCAAATCTGCCTCATTAAACATCATCACCAAATCTAGAATTGCCTGTTCCCTAGTGGGCTCAAGCTGCTCCAAAAAAACCATCTCATAGACATTCCACAAATTCCTTTTCTTGGGATCTGCTACCAGTCTGATTTTTCCAGTCCACCTGCATATTGAAGTCCCCCATAATTATTGTAATATTGCCTTTCTTATATACCTTATTTATTTCTTATTTACATCTGTATATTTGTTTGTATATGAATCTCGATCAGTATTTGTGGCTCTGTGTGTATCTATAGATACACGTGTGTGTGTAATGTGTATGTAGATTGATAAGTCTGAGTGCCTGTTGTAAAGATACACACGAGATCAATTTAACATCTAAATATTTATTTCAAACAGCAGGGTGTGGTGTATAATGCATTTGACTGGAAGTGTCGGAGTCATTCGGAATGTTGCAGTGAATTGGTTGCTTTTCTCGGATTCTCTGAAGAATTGTTCATTTATTTTCTGGCGGGTCGTTTAACCAGGATTCTGCAGCTCCATCCATTTCCCGGCGGTGGAACCTTTTTGCTGGTTTGACAGCTCTGGAGTTTCTTTTGATCTATGACCCACTGAGCACTTATTCCCCAGACATCGGGGTGACTGATTGGAGTTGCCATTGAGGGAGTTCAAAGGAACATATTTTTACCAAAAATCTGTCAAACTGAAAAGTGAAAACATTTACACTGCGCTGATGAAAGTGATTAAGTTGGACCTTGTGTTCACCCAGCCTGGGGCACTGGTTCGGGCCGTGTGTCCACCCAGCCTGGGACACTGGCTCGGGCCTTGTGTTCACCCAGCTGATGCACTGGCTCAGACCGTGTGTCCACCCAGCCTGGGACACTGGCTCGGGCCTTGTGTTCACCCAGCCTGGGACACTGGCTCGGGCCTTGTGTTCACCCAGCCTGAGGCACTGGCTCGGGCCTTGTGTTCACCCAGCTGATGCACTGGCTCAGACGGTGTGTCCACCCAGCCTGGGACACTGGCTCGGGCCTTGTGTTCACCCAGCCTGAGGCACTGGCTCGGGCCTTCTGTTCACCCAGCCTGAGACACTGGCTCAGCACTTGTATTCATCCTAAAGTGGCTGATGCTGGAGGCCATTAAAACTAGACCCTGTTGCAATGTGTGGAAATTATATCACGATGTACAGGGTGACATTATCACCTAGGGAGATACATTGTGTTTCGAGAAATAACGGGAGATGGGAGGGTGTTGGTTGAAGTTTGTGCCTGAATCGCTTTATGATAGGGAAAGGAAAAAGCAAAGGCCCTTGCTGAAGCAGCCATTAGCCCTGTACCCTGTAACCTGTACCTTGTCTGAGATTACTCAGTTGGCTTGTGGGACAATTATAGTCCTCGTAATGCTGACCAAAATGTGTTCTACATGTCTGAGTTCAGAGCACGTGTTTTCTCAGTATCGTGCCTGCTGCTGCAGGGCTTCGTGACTGGACAGGGCCTAGTGACTAGACAGGGCCTTGTGACTGGGCAGGGCCTAGTGGCTGGGCAGGGTCTGGTGCCAGGTGAGGAACTGTGGCCTGGAAGTGGGATATGAAAGGCATCAGCTGCCATGATCCACAGGAATGGTCAAGGGCACCCCTGCTTGGTATCGAAGAGCAGGAAGAGTAAATGTTCCAATCTCCAAGCTCCAGAATGTGATCTAGTAAATAAAAGAACAGCTCACATTTTCTTACATCACTGCAAACACTTATAAATTAATTCATAATGAGCTCTGGGACATTCTCCGGTCATGAAATATGCTACATAAGAAATCGAATCAGGAGTAGGCCACTCGGCCTCTTAACACTGCTACACCATTCAAGAAGCTATTGGCTGGCATGATTGTGGCTTTACCTTCCCTTTCCTGCTTACCCCCATAACCCTTGACTCCCTTGTCAATCAAAAATCTCTCTGACTAAACCATTGTTGTTTGTGGGATAGAGTTCCAAAGATAACAACACTCTGAGAGAAGAAATTCCTCAGTCTTAAATGCGAGATCACTTCTTTTGAAACTGTGCCCCCTGCATACAGATGCCCCATTGAATTGAAATATTCTCTCAGCATCCACAATGTCAAGTCCCCTCAGAATCTTGTTTCAATAAGATCACTTCCCATTCTTCAAAACTCAATGAGTATAGCATTGTATCAACATGATGTGAAAATAAACTCAAAATGGCATGTTTCGAAACTTTGTCCTCTTTGCTATTTTTAAAATGGACTTTTTGCTGAACCAAAAAAGATGGCTGCTACAACTCACATGACCACATGATTAGCCTTTTGTTCTGAAAGTTACCAAGAAGAGGTACAAGAATAAAAGATTCCCTGTTTCATCATTATGGAATCCCACACCTAATTGTAAGGACATTACAATCACCGAAGCAGGAGACTCATGCATCAAAACTATTTATTCCTGCAGAGCTGTTAACAGATCTACCTCACATCTGGGGCTGCCCAGGTCTCTTTCGAAAGGGGCCCATTGAGGGAACAATGGACACAGTTTTAGCTTTGATAAGCTTACCACTATAAAAAAGTCAAACTTTATAGATGGACAGGTTGGATATAGAGGGATATGGCACTAGGAAGTGCTGAGGGTTTTGACCAAGGGTGGTATCAGGACTGGAACAGGCTTGAAGGGCCTGTTCCTGTGCTGTATTGTTCTTTGTTTTTTAGTAAGCCAAGACAATGGCTTCCTGATACAAGATGCTCAATGTGGATGGTAACGACTTATGACAGCTAATGACGAGAACATTATCAACCCTGAAATCAAAGCCAGTTCCAAACACTGGGCAATCCCTTTTGAAATCACTGTGGAGAAAGAAGGTCACATGACTTGTGTGACCATTTTGGGATCCTACATTCCTTTGAGAACTAAGAAATACTCAATCTGCTGTTTAACATCTAATTGGCGAACGCCAAGAAGCAGAACTCCAGGCTGAATAAACACCTGCTCCTTGAAGCTTGTTTCTGCTGTAAGATTTCCTACCATCACCTGTGGAACTGACCCTGTCTCTGTGTACCAACCTCATCTTGTGGTATCAACACTAACTGGAAACAGAAATCTTCACTTCTGCTCTTCAGCAAGCTGAAGTTGAACATCTAAGTCAAGAACTCCTCATTGGACCGTACGGACTCTGATAATCACATGAACTAACATTTATTTCTTTAGTTCTTGTACTGTCACCATTTATAGTTCTAAACCTTTCCTTTTTTACTGTCCCTTTTTCTCTGTGCACATAGCAGTAGAGTCGGACATTGCGAACGCTCGTTCCCCAATTCTGAATGAGAATAAACTAACCTTCTGAAGAAGTCCATCAAAGGACGAGTTTGTATCGCACAAACTGAGGGTTTGTAAACATACCAGAGCCTATTTCAAAATAATTCAAAACACCTGCTTGTGGACAGTTGCTAAGAGGAACGAAGTGCAGTTTACCTGTATCCCTCCTTTGCATAACCCTGCTCAACCTTTCCCCATTAAACAACATCTTCATCCCAAGAATCAGCCTAGTAAAACTCCTCTGAACTGCCTCCAATGGAAGTATGTGCCTTATTTAGGAAGGAGATCAAAACTGCACACAGGTCAGGTCTCACCAATGCCCTGTACCATTGTGGCAAGACTTACCTGTTTTACACTTCATCCTCCCTGCAATAAAGGCCATAGTTCCATTTGACTTTTGCTGTATGTTGTTACGCCACCTTGGGCAAGTGCACGGTCAATTCCATTCCCACATGCCGCTGAGTCAGAGTACAAGTGAATTAACCAATAATTCTTATAAACATTCCTGAAGTTTTTGGCCCTCAACTGCCCAATAATTCCAGTCACCAGGTTTGTAAGTAGAAACACAATTACTGTTCATTTATAACAAGAATAATGATGAAATATGCAGTAACCGAAACTGGATAACAAGCTAGCTGACTACACCTCTTTAAATGTCCTACCTCTACCCACATGCACAAGACAGACAAACACAGAGGGTGCAAAGAGGTAAGAATAATAAGGCTGAAAGGTCAAAAGTTCCGAGTCTTTTCTTCAAATGATGGTTCTTTAACAGGCTTTTCTCACAGCACGCTGGCTGATCAAAGTCTCTGGCTTACAAATAGTAATGGTCTTCTTTGCAGAGTCATCCATTCAGTACAGCACTTACAGGCAGAAGGCTTTCTGGAGAGATACTTTATTTCTTATCAAACTGGGGCTTCAGTTCGAGGTTCACATCCGGGCCTATATCCTTCTGCATAGACACTTTATTTCACATCGAACCTTGATTTCAGCTTGTGGTTTGACTTGAAGCGTCATCAGTCTCAAGTGCATAACACCCAAACTGGAGAGAGAGTCAGCCCTCACGGTGGCCTTATGGAGAGGATTAGTTCGATATTTTTGGAGAGAGATAGTTAGATTGCTCTATCCAAGCTACAGAATCAAATGCTAAACCAAATTGGAACCTCATGACTTTGAAAACATTTCAGTGGGATCAGATCCAATCACCACCACATGTTACCGGGCAGCGCACAGGCCTATGGGCCAATTCATTGGCCACTAGCTGTTGTGTTATGCTTCTTTGTGTAGTATAAGCTGCTTCCTTGATTTGTGCTTTGACAAAGGAAGGTCCAGACTTTGTAATGAGTTCAAAATGTTTATTGAACTATTGACACAGTTCTTAAATGAGTTTGACTTTCCTGCTAATCTAACTGCAGTAACTCAGTCTAACTAAACCAGTCTGATCTAAGCCACGTGCTGGGTGTGATGCTTCTGATCAACCCTGATGTACTCTCTAGATGTCTGTCTGTGGAAAGAGGCAGAGCATGTGTGCCCTGTCCTTTTATATGCGTTGTGTAATGCCCCCTTGTGCTAATGCCACCTCTGGGTGACTTGACTGCTCATTGGTTGTGTCCTATTCTAAGTGTTCATTAGCTGCATGTTTGCATATCATGACATCTCTGGTGCTCCCTCTAGTGTTTGCTTAGTTGTAGTGTATTTACATTAACCCCTTGTGTATATACGGTGATGCATATCCCCACATCCCCATCTTTTTTCGTGTTACATATTTTCTGTACTTGGTTAAAGAAAATTGAACAAAATAGGTAGATAAGTGATGACATGTACAAATCATGATGACAGTGATGATTATACAATAGCAAATAATATTTATGAGTCCAAAGGTCATGAATTTATGTGGTTGAGTGGCTTTCTTGTTTTGTCACTGAAGTGTCGCTGTTGATATTGTCATTTCCTTGTGAACACCGTGAGTGTCCCTGTGCTTAAGGAACCAAGAAGTCATCAGGAGGTGTTCAAATGGTCAAATCACTTTGTTATCTGATTTGGACTCTTTTTTTCGATGCTTGTGGTAGCGATTCTTGATGTCATCTCTCCTGTCTGATCTGGACTGGTGTCTGTGTTTGCGGTATTGATGCCGTATGTCAGCTGCCTTGAAAGCTGGTCTGCTTGTTTGTAGTGTAGCAAACGTGAATTTGTAAGATGCGTTATCATGCCATGGTATGTCTGCACAGTTGCCATTGTCTTGAGCTGTGCCGTCACTGTGTCCTGCATTTGCAGAGTTGTACCATGTCGTACCAGTTGTTGTTCCAGTGTTGTTGGTTTTGTCGTGCTTGTTGTTGACGTTGGTGCCTTTGGTACGCTTCTTGTTGTCTTTGTTGTTTTTTTTGTAGCTTTTGTTGTTGTGCTTGTTGCGCTCAATGACCATTCCGAGTGGAGAATTTGAGTCCTTCACAAAGTTACTTGTGTCAGTGTCCTTTGTGGCATCTGCTGTTTCATTGAGCGTTTCGTCTTTGATTCCTCGGTGCTCTCCGTCTGGAGTCATGTCCGGTTCACTGGAATCATCTTTGGCTTGTCGATGCTCCCCATCTGGAATCCGTTCTGGTTCACCTGAATCATCTTTGGTTTCTTGATGGTCCTCTGTCGGAGTCATTACAGGTTCACTTGAATCACTTGGTTTACAGGTGCAGCAGGTGATTAAGAAGGCAAATGGAATTTTGTCCTTCATTGCTAGAGGGATGGAGTTTAAGACTAGGGAGGTTATGCTGCAATTGTATAAGGTGTTAGTGAGGTCACACCTGGAGTATTGTGTTCAGTTTTGGTCTCCTTACTTGAGAAAGGACGTACTTGCACTGGAGGGTGTGCAGAGGAGATTCACGAGGTTAATCCCAGAGCTGAAGGGGTTGGATTATGAGGAGAGGTTGAGTAGACTGGGATTGTACTCATTGGAATTTAGAAGGATGAGGGGGGATCTTATAGAAACATATAAGATTATGAAGGGAATAGATAGGATAGATGTGGGCAGGTTGTTTCCACTGCGGGTAAAAGCAGAACTAGGGGGCATAGCCTCAAAATAAGGGGAAGTAGATTTAGGACTGCGTTTAGGAGGAACTTCACCCAAAGGGTTGTGAATCTATGGAATTCCTTGCCCAGTGAAGCAGTAGAGGCTCCTTCATTAAATGTTTTTAAGATAAAGATAGATAGTTTTTTTGAAGAATAAAGGGATTAAGGGTTATGGTGTTCGGGCCGGAAAGTGGAGATGAGTCCACAAAAGATCAGCCATGATCTCATTGAATGGTGGAGCAGGCTCGAGGGGCCAGATGGGCTACTCCTGCTCCTAGTTCTTATGCTCTTATGTTCTTATCTGTGGTTTCCTGATGCTCCTCGTCTGGAGTCAAAATGTTCAAGATTTCAGTTTCTTGTGGAGAGGCTCGAGTGGATGAGGTTTCAATTGACGTGGTCTCACTGGACTCACGAGTAGTTTCACTTGGATTGTCGAGTGCCTCTGTGCATATGAGCTGAGATCTGTCAGTCTCGCTGTGATGTTGCACATCTTGTATGGGATTTGTGATGCCTTCTTCACTTGTCTCACATACAGTGGGTAGACCTGCAGTGTCTTCTTGTTGGTTACATGAGCTGGGTAGACTGTCAGAATCTTCGTCTGGTGGCTCAAGTAATCTGGGTAGACTGTCATAGTCTCTCTGTTGTTCACGTGAGCGTGGCAGACTTGCATCGTCTGCTGCTGGTTGCTCAGATAAGGTGGATAGACTTTCATGGTCTTGTTCATGCATGGGCTGCGCTTTGGAGTCTTGAGTTGCGTCCATTGTGGGGTCTGTCAACGAGCTCGCTGTGGAGGCTTGTATCGCTCTCTCTGTGGAGTCTGGCATCGTTCCCTGTGTGGAGTCATGCAGTGGTCTCGCTGTGGAGTCGATCTGTGCGCTCTCAACGGAGTCGTGCAGTTGTCTCGCTGTGGAGACTTTCATCACTCTCTGTGTGGAGTCATGCAGTGGTCTCACTGTGGAGTCTTTCATCGCTCTCTGTGCAGAGTCGGGGACTCTTCGTGGTGTGTGGACCACTCTCTGTGTGGAGTCTGGGACTCTTCGTAGTGCATGGACCACCCTCTGTGTGGAGTCGGGGACTCTTCGTGGTGCGTGGACCACTCTTCGTGGTGCGTGGACCACTGTGTGGCGCCAGGCCGCTCTCTGTGGGCTTGTTCCGCTCTCTGTCTCTTGGCATCAGGCCGCAGCAGAATCCTGTATTCATGGGTCGGGATGTCGTCTACGCTGGGCTGAGGATCCTCAAATCCGAAGAACTCATTCATGTTTGTGTAGGATGCTTCAATGTACAAATCATCTCTTTATGGTTCGGATTTGTTACGGTGGTCGCTACGTCCAATGATGAAATAATTTTCTGAGTCGTAGTCTTCATGGACCAAATTATCTCTTTGTCAGTGCTAACTTCTTGTTTCAGGGTTCTGCGGAGGTTATTTTCAACTACTGGTAGAAGTTCAGGCATTGTTCTGTCTTTCGAGGAGAAACAATTATGTTTGGTGGCTTTAAAACTCTTCTTTGTAATTTTCAGACATTTCCCCTTTAAGTGGGCATGGTCATGGTCCTCTGACGTCATGACGCTCGTGACGTCATGCGTAGAACCCAATTGCATATGCGCACGCTGAGGTTCCTTTACTGTGCACTCTTTTCGGAACTGCGCATGCATGGCTTCTCGCGCATTGTCAAAACACTGTTTTGCCGGTTCGCGTCTTCCCGGGAACTGGGCATGTGCGGACTGGGCCGGCTGGATACGCACAAGATGGCTGCCAATCAAAAATGCCGTTTGCATCTGTTGCATCCCTACCTCTGCCTCATGGTGAGTATAGGCACCAGTTTTACCGATTTATTTTGTGTTTACCTTGCAGTAGTTTTCAAATTTGTCCAGGACTGTCTGGAAGTCTTTTTTGTCCTGCCCTTTGGAGTATTTGAAGGAGTTGCAGATCTCTGTTGCATGCTCACCTGCAATGGTGAGTAGAAGAGCTATCGTTTTAGCATCGGCCACGCCATTTAGGTCGGCTGCTTCCGGTTAAAGCTGATATCTCTGCTTGAATGCACGCCAGTTGACACTAAGATTGCCGTGGTACCTGAGTTGCTGAGGAACTGGAATCTCGATCATCTTGCCTGGGTGCTGTTGCTTGTTGTCACGGATCTTGCTGAGTTGAACAAAATAGATTGAACAGGCACTACTGGTACCATGTTGTGTTATGCTTCTTCATGTAGCATAAGCTGCTTCCTTGATGTATGCTTTGACAGAGGAAGGTCCAGACTTTGTAAGGAGTTCAATATGTTTATTGAACTATTAACACAGTTCTTAAATGAGTTTGACTCTCCTAATCTAACTGCAGTAACACAGTCTAACTAAACAAGTCTGCTCTAAGCCATATGCTGGGTGTGATGCTTCTGATCAACCCTGATGTATCGCTAGGTGTCTGTCTGTGGAAAGTGGGCAGCACAGTAGCATAGTAGTTAGCACAATTGCTTCACAGCTCTTGTGTATATACGGTGTTGCATATCACCACACTAGCCAAATCAATCAAACCGAGTTATCATTGATGTCAGCCAGTCTAAAACAGCACAGCTTTCTGGATCCTTTTGTTTGAATTAAAGGCACAGGCCTCCTTAAAGATAATAATAATCTTTATTAGTGTCACAAGTAGGCTTACATTAACACTGCAATGAAGTTACTGTGAATATCCAGATGAAAATGAAATGAAAAATGAAATTTGCTTATTGTCACAAGTAGGCTTCAAATGAAGTTACTGTGAAAAGCCCCGAGTCGCCACATTCCGGCGCCTGTTCAGGGAGGCTGGTACGGGAATTGAACCGTGCTGCTGGCCTGCCTTGGTCTGCTTTAAAAGCCAGCGATTTAGCCCAGTGTGCTAAACCAGCCCCTGGCTGGTTTGTGCTAACCACTATGCTACTGTGCTGCCCACTTTCCACAGACAGACATCTAGAGATACATCAGGGTTGATCAGAAGCATCACAACCAGATACATGTCCATAAATCATCCATGGATCAAAAACCTTAACAGCAAAATAAAAGAAAGGGGGAAATGAACAGGGAAAAAAACCAGGAAGAACCCTTAGAACTTGTTCAACGGATTTTTTGTGCCATACTTTCTAACACAGTTGGAAGGGAGGAAGTGTAGACCTGAGGAGCCCGGATGTGCCGAGTTGCATCCATGGAGACCTTTCTGCTCTATTTGGCGAAGCATGGTTGGCTAAGTTTAGGCTTTACTGGGAAGCAGTCAATCAATTAGTGGATTCAAAGAGCAACTTGAAACAGCCTCTGAAGAAGTACGAGAAAGTGTTTGAAGATTCACTAGGCTCTATGATTGGATTTGAAGTAAACTTAAAAATCAAGCCAGATAACACACCCAAATATCTCAAAGCAAGAACCGTGCCATACGCTATCAAGCCAAGATTTTAAGAAAAATTAGACAGATCAGTAAGTCATTGAACTTTTTGCTCCAAAGGATTGGGTGACACTAATTGTTCCTGTATTAAAGCGGGATGGCTCAGTGAGAATTGCGGAAATTTAAAAACTACTATTAACCCAGTTTTGTGTGTAGTGCATTATTCACTGCTGTTGATTGAAGACTTGTTTGCTGGACTTAGTGGAGGACAGAAATTCAGTAAAATTGATCTTTCATTGGCATTTCTGCATATGTATGTGACTGCAGAATCACAGCCATGACTTACCATTGAAATGCGCAAAGGTCTGTTTCGTTACAGAAGACTTCCTTTTGCAATAATATCTGCACCTGCTCGTTTTCAAAGATTAAAGGATCAAATTCTCCGTGGATGGAATGGGGTGCAATGTTTTTTAGATGACATACTCATCACCAGTTTGACGGAACAAGAACACTTGCACAGGTTGCTTTGTGACACTGGTCAGAAAAATCTGAGAATGCATACATCAAAATGAAAGAAGCTTTACTGAAGGCACAGCTGTTGGTTCATTATAATCCCAAGATCAAGTTGTAATTAGCTTGTGGTACCTCGCCCTATGGGGTTGGTGCAGTCAAATTGAAGAAAAAGTTGGGTTATGCCGACCTTGTGTAAAACTAAAGAACACGCCACCATTACAACCGTTACATCCATGGGAATGGCCAACTCAGCCATGGCAGAGAATTCACATCGATTATGCTGGTCCACTGGAGGGACACATGTTCTTCGTGATTGTGAAAGCACACTCAAAATGGCAAGAAGTCACAATAATGAAATCAAATGAGCAGACCTATGAGAAACTAGCCAAAGTATTTGCAAGACTCGGAGCAAATTGTCGGTGATAATGGTATGGTTTGATTAGAAGCAGTTTGAGGACAACTTGAACGAAAACGGTATACATCATATTAGGTCAACTCCATTTCAACAAGAGACAAAGGGATCGGTCGAACGTTTCGTGCAATCATTAAATCATTCTATCAAAGCATCGATGGACCAGTAAACATTATCAAGAAGAGTAAACAAATTTCTAATATCTTATCAGAACACTACACATGCTACCACACAAAGTTCATCATCAATGTTATTGTTCAAGAGGAAACTATGAACAGAGTTTGATTTGTTAACTCCCATCTGATACTTCAGAAATTGTCAAATGACAACAACAAGCACAAATTGCTAGGAGGGAGCAGATACATTTTGAATAATCTTCATTATCACAAGTATTATAGGCCGGTTAGCTTGACTTCGGTCATTGGTAAGATATTAGAGTCCATTATTAAAGATGAGATCACGGAGAACTTGGAAGTGCATGGTAAAATAGGACTGAGTCAGCACGGCTTTGTCAAAGGGAGGTCATGTCTGACAAATCTGTTTGAGTTCTTTGAAGAGGTAACAAGGAAGTTAGACAAAGGAGAACCAGTCACCGTGATTTATTTAGATTTCCAGAAGGCCTTTGATAAGGTGGCGGATAGGAGATTGTTAAATAAGTTAAGAGCCCATGGTGTTAAGGGTAAGATCCTGGCATGGATAGAGGATTGGCTGACTGGCAGAAGGCAGAGAGTGGGGATAAAGGGGTCTTTTTCAGGATGGCAGCCGGTGACAAGTGGTGTGCCTCAGGGGTCTGTGCTGGGACCAAATCTTTTCACAATATACATTAATGATCTGGAAGAAGGAACTGAACTTACTGTTGCTTACTTTGCAGATGATACAAAGATCTGTGGAGGGTCAGGTAGTATTGAGGAAGCAAGGGGGCTGCAGAAGGATTTGGACAGGTTAGGAGAGTGGGTAATGAAGTGGCAAATGAAATAAAATGTGGAAAAGTGTGAGGTTATGCTCTTCGGAAGGAGGAATTTAGGCATAGACAAGTTTCTAAATGGGGAAATGCTTAGGAAATCAGAAGCACAAAGGGACTTGGGAGTCCTTGTTCATGATTATCTTAAGGTTAACGTGCAGATTCAGTCGGCAGTTAAGAAGGCAAATGCAAGGTTAGCATTCATGTCAAGAGTGATAGAATACAAGACCAGGGATGTACTTATCATAGAATTTACAGTGCAGAAGGAGGCCATTCAGCCCATCGAGTCTTCACCGGCTCTTGGAAAGAGCACCCTACCCAAGGTCAACATCTCCACCCTATCCCCATAACCCAGTAACCCCACTCAACACTAAGGGCAATTTTAGACACTAAGGGCAATTTATCATGGCCAATCCACCTAACCTGCACATCTTTGGACTGTGGGAGGAAACCGGAGCACCCGAAGGAAACCCACGCACACACGGGGAGGATGTGCAGACCCAAGCCGGAATCGAACCTGGGACCCTGGAGCTGTGAAGCAGTTGTGCTATCCACAATGCTACCATGCTGCCCCAAAAACAAACCCAGTCTAACATTTTGGGGACATTTTCCCTCTTCACAGACGTTGCCTGGTGAGCGCATCCAGTATTTTTTGTTTTTGTTTTATGAAATGAAAGTTGCGTATTGTCACAAATAGGCTTCAAATGAAGTTACTGTGAAAATCCCCTCGTCACCACATTCCGGCGCCTGTTCGGGGAGGCTGGTCCGGGAATTGAACCGTGCTGCTGACCTGCTTTCAAAGCCAGCTCTTTAGCCCTGTGCTAAACCAGCCCCTACTTCTGAGGCTGTATAAGACTCTGGTCAGACCCCATTTGGAGTATTGTGAGCAGTTTTGGGCCTTGTATCTAAGGAAGGATGTGCTGGCCTTGGAAAGGCTCCAGAAGGGGTTCACAAGAATGGTCCCTGGAATGAACAGCTTGTTGTATGAGGAATGGATGAGGACTCTGGGTCTGCACTCGTTTGAGTTTAGAAGGATGAGGGGGGATCTTATTGAAACTTACAGGATACTGCAAGACCTGGATAGAGTGGACGGAAAGAAGATGTTTCCACTGATTGGAAAAACTAGAACCAGAGGACACCATCTCAGACGAAAGGGACTAAAACAGAGATGAGGCGGAGTTTCTTCAGCCAGTGGGTGGTGAATCTGTGGAACTCTTTGCCGCAGAAGGCTGGGGAGGCCAAATCACTGAGTGTCTTTATGACAGAGATAGATAGGTTCTTGATTAATAAGGAGATCGGGGATTATTGGGAGAACGCAGGAGAATGGGGATGAGAAAAATATCAGCCATGATTTGATGGGCCAATTCTGCTCCTATCTCTTATGGTCTTATGGTACAAGTAGGCTTACATTAACACTGGAATGAAGTTACTGTGAAAAGCCCCTAGCCGCCACATTCCGGCACCTGTAGGGTAATTGAGGAAGAAGTCAGAATGTCCAAATTACCTAACTACACGTCTTTCAGGACTTGGGTGAGGAAACCGGAGCATCCGGAGGAAACCCACGCAGATATGGGAAAAACGTGCAGACTCCGCACAGACAGTGACCCAAGGCGTGAATTGAACCTGGGACCCTGCCACTGCGAAGCCATAGTGCAAACCACTATGCTACCATGCTGCCCATGGTAGCACGGTAGCATCTAAAAGATGAGTAGTTAAGCAGAGAGATAGAGTGTTAGCTCGGAATTACCCCAGTAATGAGAAATGGGTGCCAACTATGATCACAGCGAAGACAGGTCCAATATCATACACCATACAGACGGACAATGAAAGAGTTTGGCAATGTTGTGCTGACCAGTTACTTGCTGCATGAAGTGAGTTTGTCTTTAGAAGATCTGGAGAGCTATACTTTGGAACAGGGACCAGAGACAGTGACGAGCGTGGTGATATGCATCACTGTAAATACACAAGGGGTTAACATAAAGACACTACATCTGGATAGACACTAGAGGGAGCACCAGAGACATGACACACAGACATTCAACCAATAGGTCAGTAAGATAGGACACGACCAATGGGCAGTCAAGACACACACAGAGGTGACACTACCACAAAGGGGCTACCCATATAAAAGGACACAGCACACATGATCTTTCTCTTTCCAGTGGAGACACTTAGTGAGTACAGACAGGGTTGATTGAAACACATCACACCCACCATGTGGATTGTAGCAGACTGGTTAGTTAGCCTGAGTAGCTACAGCAGGATTAACAGGAGAGTTGAATCCAAGTAGGAGAAGTGTTAATAGTTTAATAAATGTGTTATAGCTATTTCCAAGTCTGAACCTTCCTTTGTCAGAGTGTACATCAAGGAAACAGCTTATGCTACGACAAGAGCATAACGAAACAACAAGTGCAGATTCTGTTTCTGAGGATGGTGAGAGATAGCAAAATAACTACTCAAGTAGTACCACCTACAGAAAGGAATGAGAACACTTCTGAGGTTGCAAGTCACCAAGCTCGAGAACGCCAAATTCTACTAAAACGGAATGACCATCCACTATCTTATTGAATTGTTTATATGTGCAGAAATAACATATCAAGGGATCTGCTGTATAGATGTTAATTGTTCTCGTTGCGCTAATGAAGTAAAGAGGAGGGGTGATATGTATATGGGAATATATTCTTGCTGGTTCTGGCTCACGTGACATTGGCAGAGTGTTTGCACTGGATTCGGGCAGATTGCCATCTTAGATTGTGTTGAGCAGCACCCTTAATAAATCTCTCATCGTTTTACATAAAATCTAGTGTGTGAGCACTTCTATAGCTTTACTCTTTGTGGCAACAAAGAAGTATAACAATACCTGTGTCAAACCACATTCTTAGCATCAAGCCTGATTTCCGCTGCAGTGATTGGATCTGAATGGTGATGGGCAACCAAGAAAAAAGTGTTTTTAGTTTAAGTCTAAAAGCTGATCGATGCTGAAAGTACATACTCCATTGAAGGATAAGACCCATCACAGAGCAGGAGAGGATCCAACATTAAGATCTTTGTGAGTTCAGGTCACCGTCACCCTCCTGACACCAATTGAGTCTTGGACACAGCTGTTGGGCTTCATCCAGACCCCAGGAAGAATGGTGTTGGGAATCAGTGCTTTGTTGCTTGGAAGTCATCGGAAATGAAGATCAGCAGCTGACACTGGAAGGGAGAGATTCCAGGCGTCAGGAGGCCAGAGGAGAGGGATAAGAGGCACGACTGAGAAGGAGACACGACCCTGAGCACTGGATCTACTGCAAGTCATGAAGATACCTGTAGATGACTGAAAACCAATGCCAAAGGAGACTGTGGACTTCTAGGCAGTTGTTTGCAACCATCTGCACCCATGCCAGCATAAGGCTCACACCCCACAACACTGATCATCAATGCCTGTCTGGTAGCAATCAAGGCCTTGGGTCCTTTCAAGGATCAGATGTGGATCTGATCTGCTGGTGGCTACACTTTGCTGCATCACCCAGGTGACATATGCCCTCTTTGCCAAGGCTGGACCGTGCATCTGATTCAAAACTGCTGTGGCATTCCATGCTCAGAGGGCACTGGGTTTTGCCACCATCACTGGATTTCTCCAATGTAGGGCATTGTTGACTGAACCCATGTGGCTTTTAATAAAACCAGTGACTGACTAAGAAGCTTTATTGACAGAAAGGTTCATTCGACTCATCCAGGGATGAGGAGCTTTTCTTATGGCGAAAGATGAACGGCTTGGGTCTACACCAATTGGAGTTTAGAAGAATGAGGTGAACTGACTGAAACATATAAGATCTTGATGGAACTTAATTGGGTGGGGTAAACGAGAACTATGAGACATGCAGCAGAATTCTCCACCGGTGGGATCCTCTGGTCAGCCGGCAGTGCACACACACATGCGCTGATTTCCCAATGGTGTGGGGTGGCTACAATGGGGAACCTCATTGGCCGGCTGCGAGAACAGAGAATCCCACTGCTGGCGGGGGTGCGCCGCTCTGGAATATGCGGCTGGCGGACTGCAGAATCCCACCCATGGTTTAAGGATAAGTGCTCTCCCTTTTAAGATGGAGGTGCAGAGCAATCTTTTCTCTGTACAGGTGACATGCTCGGATCACCATTTGGCGAGTGCAGAATTCATTCCGTTCTGTGTACTGACACTTCAGCAAATTGCTTCTGGAGGATGAGCATTTCCAGGACTCATTTTGTTGTTTCTGGACTGGCTGGGGAAGGAAACAGGCAGGGTGATACAATGGTCAGCACTGCTGCCTCACAGCTCCAGGGTCAGGTTCAATTTGGCCTTGGGTGACTGTGTGAAGTTAGTACATTCTCCCGTGTGGGTTTCCTCCATGTGCTCGGTTTCCTCCCACAGTCCAAAGATCTGCGGGTTAGGTGGATTGGACACGCTAAATTGCCCTTCAGTGTTCAAAGATGCGCAGGTTAGGTTATGGGGATAGGGCGGGTAAGTGTGAGGGGAATCTAGGTGGGGTGTTCTTTCGGATGCCGGTGCAGGCTCCATGGGCTGAATGGCCTCCGTCTGCACTATAGGGATTCCATGAGGCTTCCACTCAGTCAGGCTGATGTGGACCCGACACTGTGGCTGACAGTCAACGTGATTTATTTAGATTTCCAGAAGGCCTTTGACAAGGTGCCATATAGGAGATTGTAAAATAAGTTAAGAGCCCATGGTATTATGGGTAAGATCCTGGCATGGATAGAGGATTGGCTGACTGTCAGAAGGCAGAGAGTGGGGATAAAGAACATAGAACATGCAGTGCAGAAGGAGGCCATTCTGCCCATCGAGTCTGCACTGACCCACTTAAGCCCTAAATGGGCTTTTTCAGGATGGCAGCCGGTGACTAGTGGTGTGCCTCAGGGGTTTTTTCACAATATACATTAATGATCTGGAAGAAGGAACTGAAGGCACTGTTGCTAAGTTTGCAGATGATGCAAAGGTCTGTAAAGGGACAGGTAGTATTGAGGAAGCAAGGGGGCGGCAGAAGGACTTGGACAAGCTAGGAGAGTGGGCAAAGAAGTGGCAGATGGAATACAATGTGGAAAAGTGTGAAGTTATGCACTTTGGAAGGAAGAATGGAGGGATAGACTATATTTTAAATGGGGAAAAGCTTAGGAATCAGAAGCACAAAAGGACTTAGGAGTTCATTTTCAAGATTCTCTTAAAGTTAACGTGCAGGTTCAGTCAGCAGCTAGGAAGGCAAATGCAATGTTAGCATTCATGTCGAGGGGGCTAGAATACAAGAGCAGGGATGTACTTCTGAGGCTGTATAAGGCTCTGGTCAGACCCCATTTGGAGTATTGTGAGCAGTGTTGGGCCCTGTATCTAAGGATAGATGTGCTGGCCTTGGAAAGGGTCCAGAGGAGGTTCACAAGAGTGATCCCTGGAATGAAAAGCTTGTCATATGAGGAGTGGTTGAGTATTCCGGGTTTGCATTCTTTGGACATGACAAGGATGAGTGGGGATCTTATTGAAACTTAGAGGATACTGCGAGGCCTGGATATAGTTTCCACTAGTAGGAAAAACTAGAACCAGAGGGGAAAACCTCAGACTGAAGTGACGATCCTTTAAAACAGAGATGAGGAGGAATTTCTTCAGCCAGAGGGTGGTGAATCTGTGGAGCTCTTTGCCACAGAAGGCTGTGGAAGCCAAATCACCGAGTGTCTTTAAGGCAGAGATAGATAGGTTTTTGATTAATAAGGGGATCAGGAGTTATGGGGAGAATGGGGATGAGAAAATATCAGCCATGATTGAATGGCAGAGCAGACTCGATGGGACGAGTGGCCTAATTCTGCTCCTATGTCTTAAGGCCTTATGGTCTTATGGCCAAGTGTTCCGGACTCCTATTTGATCCGTAACAGATGGCCCCCCTCCTGGAGGAGCTCAGGATTTTCACCTGTAGCAGGATTAGCCTCCTCTACTTGGGAATCCATCTTTGCCATAATGAGGCATCTTGGTGAGTTGGCAGGAGCTGGAGGCCAAAGTCACTTCTCGCCTGAGACCCTGGACAGGACTGCTCCAAGTGCTGTCCTATAGGGATCGGGTTTTGGTCATAAACCAACTGATCATCTCCATGTTGAGGTGCCTGCTGGTCACTTTACCGTTCCCCCAGAGTTTGTCACAGAAATTTGGAAGATGTTCATCAACCTCTTCTTGGACAAAAGGCTACACTGGGTCACTGCTGATGGTTAGGGCTCGGATGGTGGAGGGGGGGGCTGGATGAGCCCTTTTGAACTGGCATGCCACACATCAGTGGGCATCCATCTGACCACCAATACCATCCAACAACCTAAATTGGTGGTTCTTGGCCCTGATGGCTCACAAGGTCCCGAGGACGCTCAGGCGTATGGTGGATACCCGTCTGAATGTACCCCTGCTTGGGCAGAAGTTCACATTGTCCCCAAGCCCTGAACCCTCCCTCGGGTGCCGGTGCCGCACAATCTGAGTTGCCTTGTGGCAATGTCCTTCCTGCCCTTTAGGCTGGTGCAGAGGCGTTTCCTGTATGGGCTGCTGCTGCACACCTTTCACCTCCTTGCCTTCGCCCACTGTCCAGATGCCCTGCTGCCATCCAGCAGGGGAGGCCGCCAGTGAAGAGGATGTAGAGTCTCCCCCTCAACATTGGGGATTTGGGGTAGAGGGTGTTGCACGCAGAAGTCCCATACACCTGTAGGTTGCGTTGATTCATGGACTCACAAGAGGCATGTGGCGTTTGTGGCCTTGTGGAGTCCGTGGACAATGTGAAACAAAAACAGAAAATACTCGACAATCTCCGAAGTTCTGGCAGCATCTGTGGAGAGAGAAGGGAGTTAATGTTTTGAGTATGGATGACTTTGTCAAAGACACGTCGATCGCGTGCATGTAAGTTGTCCTAGGCTGCACCCCCGTTTTTGTTTTCTGAAAAATCTGTTACTTTCTTCCTGGTTGCACATCAGCCAAACACTCCTGATATCCAGGCACCCGGTGCGGAGGTGGGAAGGGAGGGAGAAGGGTCTCCTCATGGGCCGAGCCAAGCTGGCCATTAATAGGTCCCGGAACTGGGCAGTCAAGGGTGTCGTCTGTCCTAACTGTCTGCCTCTCTTTCGCAACTATGTTCACTGCTGGATATCCCTGGAAAGGGAGCACGCGGTATCTGCTGGCACAAGCGAGGCTTTCCATGCCCGCTGGGCTCCACAGGGACTGAGGTGTTTTATGGACCCTTTAATCACATTTTGTTCTGATGTTTTAAGGTTCCTTTAAGATTCTGTTTACTTTGATGCAGTATCCCTTTAAGGAAGTGCATTTTTAATTTATCCCACAGTTTGTTGATTTATTTGGTTAATGCAAAGAAGCACAGCTCTGATGTCTCCAAACTTTATACCCATGTATAACTATTCTCATTTGTCTAGTCATGATAAACAAACTCACAATGTTTAAAGCCAACCCCTTCTGAGTGATTGGTGCCTTGCGTCTTGTACAGCAATGTATTATATTATTATAACAACATGACATGTGTCACTCTCAGGCACACTGTACAATGGAACTTAAATGCGGCTCTCATCAATGGTGTACATATTCCTCACTCAAGAAAGAGAATGTTCACAGTTATCCTTCAAATTAAGTGTCAGCAATGAACAGGAATCTCCAAATAATCTTTGGCACCAGGTTACAACTCAGACTCACTCTGGATACTGTTTTTTTATGTTTACATCCACAGGTTACAGTTTAAATTGCAAAATATAGGCACAGTTTAATATTGTTTCTGGTCACAAACTTTAAGGTGGTGATTTTCCGCTCCCGTTCTTCTTGGGCGGGTTTAGTGACAGGAGTGGAAAATCTCATGAGAGGCCGAAATCGTGTGTTACGTTGGGAAGCCTTGGCACGATTGTCCTCGCCACCCCCGTCAGTGAAGGAATGGGAATCCAAACATCGAACATCAGTATACTACATTTGAATCTCAAATTCAGGCCTCTATGCCTGAATCATCCCCCCCGCCCCATACCCTCCCCCCACCCACACCCACCCACCAGCCCCAATACCTCATCGGAAAATCCATTCTCGTCGGTGCGAGGGCAGACCTACGTGAATTATTACTGGTCTTCCATGGTGTGCACCTACGGGGCAGACATCCCAGAGGGGTTTAGGTGAGTCCATCACTCAGAGGAGAGAGACTCATGCCCAGGCATTGTCCATGGTACTGCCTGAGCAGTGCCATGGTGGGGGGGGGGGGGAGATTGTGTGTGTGGGTGGGGGAGGGGATGTGCATGGTAAAGGTTTGGCTTTCCTCTTGTGCACTGGGATGGCCATTAGAAATGGTAGCCCGATCTTTTACAAAAACAAAGTTGCTGGCAGGGCAGCTAAATCAGAGCCCTGCCCACCGGTGATTGTGGGACCCGCCTTTTGGCTTTTATTTTTTACGATCCCAACGATACGGCAGAGAAAGTCGTATGCCGCTTTTGCCGCCCTTTGCCAAATTCGGTCTCAGGCCTCCGCACGGGAGTCATTAACCAAGACCTTGATGGATATCCCTTGTCCTGAACAAGCCATCCCGGCAGCCTGGGGTGATGCTTGATTTAAGAATGATCAAAGCTGAGGCTATCATGTAGGCTCCCTGGAAAATGCTCACACACGTTCATGTTTCTCATCTGGTGGTCACAGACCATCTGGATATTAAAGGAGTGGAAGTCCTTCTTGTTAATAAAGGGGATTCCCTGATGCCACGGGGCACATAGAGCAACATGAGTGCCATGGATGGCCCCCTGCACCTGTGGCATTCATGCTGCACCTAGCCCTTAAGCCTGCCCAGTGGTCCCCTGGCTTCCTGGAAGTGGGTTCCCCCCGGGTGCGGCTGTTCATTCCTGCTGGAGTCTGTGCTCCTCCAGCGTGTTATGAACAGAATTGCCAGCTCTACGGACTCCATCCTGAGATCTCTTAGAAAGTTGAGAGAGATGAGAGGCAGAGAGAGGGAGAAAAAGTTAGGATGGTGTCCCAGCTGGGTACCTTCAGACCTGCTGTCGCCCTTTGTATTCCTTGTCCTAGAAGCAGCCATTCCTACACCTCAATGGCGGCTAACACTTACTCACAATTCTCCTGTCCTTTGCACTTCATTGCTTGACTGGCCCTGGTCAATGCCTTCGGCCCTTCAGAGTTGCCTGTGTACACCTGTCTCTTTGCCCCTCCCTTGATATGTACATCACTGGGGGCTCTGGCAGGCGATTTCAATGTTCGCCCATCCCTCATGGGCAGCGTTAACTGGGCACATATGCATAACTTGTGGGCTAATGGATCCTGTACGATAGGAGCTGGGGTCCGACAATTAAGCTTACACATTCCCTCCTGACTCCCTGCACCCAACCTTTTATCCTTGGAACATGAGCTTTCAACCATTATCCTTCAATTGAGAATGTGCGCAGTTGACATTGTTGAGCGTTAACTCATGATGGGCAATAGGTTTGATGAGCATGAGTCTCAGGAATGTTAGAGGGTACACTTATTCTCTGAATCCGAGATAGACAAAACGAATAGGCATCATTCTTACTCAGGCTGTATCATCCCGAGATCTCATTACAGTCTGGCCTTTACACTTAAGACTCCTGGACAGCCATTCTATGAATTTTAAATGCTTACTCATCTGTACCCCCCCCTCCCCCCCACCCCCCACCCCCCACCGCCGCAACCCCCCACAGGCTGGTCACCTTCCTGCCTGTTTTGGGGTCTTATCCAACCAGGCCTGTAAGCCGGCCTCCTTCAGCCTTATCACCTTCCCCCCACCTCATGAGTCCCACACCCATATACAGACCATGCTGTTAACCTGAGTACCTCAGCGCTCATTTTCAATTCCTTTTTAAAAAATAATTTTTATTGCCATTTTCCAATTTTAGCAGTATGACAGTTTAACATGTAAAGCACGTAATATTTACAAGTTATCAAAAGGGGAATCATGGAAGTGACGAATAAGGGTAGGAAAACCAATGGTGGGAGGGCCGGGAAGGGCTGGCGGTGTGTTTTTATAAGCCATGTTGGTTGTGTTTGTGTTTGTGGGGAAATGATGGTTATTTTGTTGTGGGTTCTGTTGGATGTTATTGTTGGAAAATTATAAACGCCTCAATAAAATATTTTCTAAAAAATCTTTTTACTAAGTATGATTGTTGTGTACAATTTTACACACACCCCTTCTGTTGGTCCTCCCCCCTCTCATTGCCACTCTCGGGCACAGCTCCACCCTCACCCCCACAACCTTGGACATCCTCTGAATCCGAAGGCTGTCCAGAACCCGACAAGTCTGGGTCAGGCCCAGAACACGTGGGCGTGTTTGGCAAGGCCTCCTTGGCACCGTTCACTTTTGTCCTCCACCTCCGGGAAGAACCTGTCCATTCGGGTTCTGATCAGGTAAGCTGTGCGCACCACTTTAAACTGCATGAGGCCTTGCGCAGGAGGAGGTGGAATTGGATCTACTTAGTGCTTCGCTCCAGAGTCCCCACCCCCTTCCGTCCCGAGTTCGTCCTCCCATTTCTGCCTAGCTCCGTCCAATGGTGTACTTGCCCTTTCCAGCAGTCGTCCATAGATGTCCCCACAGTTCCCTTCTCCTTACTGTCCGTGCCCAGTAGTTACTCCAGTAAAGTGTCTCTCGTGGCCCAAGGGTACCTTGTCGTCTCCTTGCGGAGAAAGTGTTTGATTTGTAGATGCCAGAACCCCTGTTCTTTCGGTAGCCCCAGTTCCTCCGTTCGTTCGTCTCGGGTCGCGAGTCTGTCCCCCACATAAAAGTCCTTGACTGCTAGCAACCCCCCATCCTGTCTCCACATCTTAAAGGTGGCGACAAGCATGGCTGGCGGGAATTTGTGTTACCACAGGTGGGCACCATGGGGGGGCATCTCGGTTAAACCGAAATGTTGTCTCATTTAGTTCCATGTCCTCAATGTGGCTACCACCACTGGGCAGGATGTGTATTTTGCTGGGGAGCGAGGCTGCTGTGGCGAGGGCTCGGAGGGTCGTTCCCTTGCAGGAGGACTTCTCCAGCCTCACCCATTCCGTGTTTGGCTCACGTATCCATCCCCTCACTCTTTCGGCTGTGGCTGTCTAGTGGCATCATTGCAGGTTTGGAAGGGCCAGGCCTCCCATGTTTTTCCTCCTTTGCAGTGTAGACTTGGGAATCCTTGGGTTCCACCCCGACACACGCACGCACACAAATGCAATGATCATTTTGTCTATCCCTTGGAAAAAGGCCTTGGGGATGAAGATCGGTATGGATCTGAACAGGAAGAGGAACCTCGGCAGCCCATTTATCTTGTCGTCTGCACCCTCCCCGCCAGGAAAAGCGGGAGTGTATCCCATCTCTGAAGATGTTTTTTAACTTCCTCTGCCAGACTTGTCAGATTCCATTTGTGGATCTGTGTCCAGTCATGGGCTATCTGGATCCCCAGGTAGTGGAATTTGCTTTGGGGTAGTTTGAATTGTAGACCCCCCAGCTCTGTCCCTCCCCCATTCGGGTTCACTGGGAAAGCCTCGCTCTTTCCCAGGTTGGGTTAATAGCCCGGGAAGGCTCCGAACTCTTCCAGGAGCCTCATGATCACGTTCAGGCCATTCTGTGGGTCCGAGATGTAGAGGAGCAGGTAATCCGCGTTGAGTGAGATCCGGTGCTGTCTGCCTCCTCTTCAGATGCCCTGCCAGTCTTTCCCGTCTCGCAGAGCGATTGCCATCCCTGCCTTGTGTCTCTGTGCAACTGGAAGTATTCAGAGCTGGTGATGTTAGTCCGAATGCGAGCCTTTTGGCGTTGTACAGGTATTTCACCCATGAGGTGAATCCTGTCCCCAGCCCAAACCGCTCCAGTACCTCAATGATCTCTGCGTCCAGGGAGACAAATACCTCTGGTGTTCTGTCCTCGGATGGAGTCATTATTACATTCAGTAGTCTGAGTTAGCTGTCTACCCTTGACAAAGCCCGTCTGGTCCTCTGAGACCATCTCTGGTACGCAGTTTTCCAGTCTCTTATCCAAGAATTTTGCGAGTATCTTTGCGTCCACATTGAGCAGCAAAATGGGTCAGTGTGATCTGCATTCCATCGGGTCTTTTTCTTTCTTGGGTATCAGCGATATCGTGACCCTCCATAGTGGCTGCTTGCAGCGCTATCTTGTTCCCTCAGCCTGCACCTTACCTGTTGAGGCCAATCTGAAAACCAACCCTTTCTTCCCTTCGTGTTCCTTTTGTGTTCCTTCTGTCCCCCACAACCCTACTGTCCCTCTCTCCCACCCATGTCCCCCCTACCCTGTCTCCCCCTGAGGGTTAATCCTCCCAGTCCCTGTATCCCCCCATCCCCCGCCAGACACTCCCTCCCTGCCGGGAGGCGGGCCTTGGCTCCCCCTTGCTACCTTTCTTCTTGAGCAAGCTATCCCTACTAGTGTGATGTCCTTCACCCCCTCCTGGGCTGATCTGACCCCTGTCCCATGCCCGCTGACTTTCCGCTCCCTCTGCCTATGCCTCATCCCCACCTGCGATCCGCTGCCCTCACCCTTCCCTGTGACCCAGTCTTTCTGATCAAAGCGAGGCAGCACAGTCTCACACAAACATATCATGTGTTCATGAAGTCTCTTTCTTTCCTCCTCTGCTTCACCTTCATCGATGCCTTGCAGGCCCCTTGTCCAGGCCGCTTGACCGAACAAACTCATCTGTGGTGTTGAAGTGATGTTCCTTATTCTGGAACATGACCCAGAGCCTGGCTGGGAACAGCATTCTGAATTTAACCCGTTCTTGTACAGAACCAATTTTGCCTGGTTAAATTTGGCCCTGCATTTAGCCAGGTCAGCCTCAATGTCCTGATTTAGCTGGATTTTGTATCCTTCCCAGTTGCTCGCTATGGCCGCGCCCACATCAGGGGCGTCATTCTCCGCCGGCGGGAGTCTCCGTTTTGCCGGTGCCCGGGCGTTTCCCGACGGCGTGGGGCTGCCCCACAATGGGAAACCCCATTGACCGGCCGGTGTTACGGAGACTCCCGCCAGCCGGTTGGGGCAGAAATGTGGCGGGGCGGGTAGGAGTATTTCACCCCAGGATCTTCTCACGATCATGGTATTGATGTAATTTCGCGATGAATGCCCTCGGTTGTTCCCCTGCCTTGGGTTTTGGCCGGAGCGACCTGTGCGCGCTGTCGATCTCCGGGGGGGGGGGGGGGGGGGGGGGGGGGGGGGGGGGGGGGGGGGAAGCTGTCTGTCCCAACTAGTTAGCCAAACATTTGGGTGACGTAGCGCATCGGATCCCTGCCCTCGATCCCTTCTGGCAGGCCCACAATCTGAATGTTCTGGCATTGGGACCTATTCTCTTGGTCCTCGACTTCCCCCTTCAAGCTCCCCTGGGCCACCACCAACTTTTGACTTTGTGCTCCAAGGTGACAATCCTTCAGGGTCGCTCCGGTCCATCGACTCGTTTCCCAGCTGCTGGATTGGTTTTTCCTTCATTTCGACCTTCTTCCCCAATCCATCGATCGCCATTTGCATGGAAGCCAACGCCTCGACAACCTTCACCTTGACTGGTATCTGGATCTCCACTTTTATTGCCTCTCTCATTGCAGTCAGCTCCTTCAGAAGGAATGCCTTCCTCCATCTCCAGGTGGTGGGGGGGGGGGGGGGAGGCTGATGCTTGGGCCTTCAGTCTCCCTCTCTCTTGGGTGGCTGAGGGCCACTCACCTCATGGGTCTGCCAGCTTGCCCGCCTGTTGCTTGTGTTTTTCCACCGCTCCTGCCATCCCTGTGGCCTCTCCAGCTCCCAATTGCTGGCATGCTGGCTCTATTCCTTCCTTTTCTCAAGTAAAGATGTGATACTGTAAAAATTTGGGGAACATCCCCCTGAAGGTACCTCTTTGGTTATGTTCTGGAGGAGAGCCACCTGATGTGCATCTGCTCATCAGATCACCGTCACTCCTCCATTTTCAATTCATGCCAACACAGCCTGAAAACTGACACAGAGCTCTGAAAACCTTTTAAACGACACAGCCTGCAGGCTTCAGGTCAACTAGCACCAGCCGCGACCCCCATCCCGGAGGAGGGCCGCTACCCCATCCTGGAAAAGGGTCTCGACTCTCATCCCGGAGGAGGGCCGCGACCCTATCCTGGAAAAGGGTCTCGACCCTCATCCCGGAAGAGGACCATGACCCCGTCATGGAGAAGGGTCTCGACCCCCACTCGGGAGGAGGGCCGCGACCTCAACCCAGATGAGGGCTGTGACCCCAGCCTGGAGGAGGGCCACGACCCCATCCGGGAGGAGGGCCACGACCCCATACTGGAGGAGGGCCGCGACCCCTATGGAGGAGAGCAACGACCCTATCCTGGGGGAGGGCCGTGGCCCTGTCCTGGAGGATGGCCGCGACGCCATCCTGGGGGAGGGCCGTGAGCTCCATCCCGGAGGAGGGTCGTGACCCCTATCCTTGAGGATAGCCGTGACCCCATCCAGGGGGTGGGTCTTGACTCCCATCCTGGAGGAGGGTCACAACCCCCATCCTACAGGAGGGCTGCAACCCCCCTTCCCATCTCCCAACACCCATGAAGTCCCCTTGGAGCTGGCCATCAGGAAGTGGCCCCTGTACATCCTGGTACAAGGTAGAGGGGGGGTTCAACTCGTTCCTCCTTCTCAGAGAGCATGGTGCTTGGTTATCATTTTTAAAAGCCAACAGCAATTCACACCTACGTGACTTCACGTCAGTGGGTGAAAAGATTCAATGAGGTCTGTAAATTCGACTTTAAACTCGTTAATAATAGATTAAACCCGTTTAATGATAGATTAAAATTCATTTAAATCAGGTTCTCATCCTTCCTGGGCATGAGTCTGATTGTATAATCGGGGAGGGCTCGGGGACATTGCGTTCTAAAACCTCGCTGGCACAAATCCAGTTTTGGGCCTCTGGCGATATTTTGTGGCAATTATGGGAACCGTGCTCGCGGCTAATGGACTGTAAAATCGCACTCCTTGGCCAGGAATCTCCCAGCCGGCGGCTATGTGTTAACACCGGCGTAAACACCGGAACGGTTCACGCCGGCGATAACGGGCCCAGAAGTGCAGCGATTCTCCGCGCCGCGCTTCGCCTGCTGCATTCGCCTGGTTTTGGCCGGTTGGGAGTATCGCGTACTAGGCGGTGCGGGCAGTCTCGGCGTGAATGCCGATTCTCCGAGCCGGCGCGGGCTCGGAGAATCCCGGCCCTTATCTTGAATAATTCTGCGCTGTAAATTCTATGATAATAATGGGCGAGTTCTCCCCGGCCATATATTTATCTCTCAACCAACATCTGGCCGAAATCAGATTGCTGTTTGTCAGAGTTTGCTGTGGATAATCGACTGCTAACAGTGACTGCATGCCAAATGTACTTCATTGGCTGCTTTGGATATGGGGACATGCTGAGGATGAGAAAGGTGCTATTTTCCTCATTTCTAATTTTAGATGGATTATCAAACATAAATGCTCCTCGTTACTTCTCCTTATTGAAAGCATGGCTGGTTGAATTTATGTGCAATGAGAAGTGGCAATGGGGGGAACACTGTCTGAGATGGGATAGAATAACCTCGTCTTTCTCCTGAGTCCTTTGCGAAATGAGTACATGCCCAATTCCTTTTGGGAATGGGTGCACAGCGTAAATTGGGCTGGAAATATTTTAAAACGGGTGATATAAAATCGTCTGTTCATTGAATCTTCCCCCCCCACCACCTGCAGCTCAGGCCATGTGTATGAAGCAGAGCTAATTTGATACACCTGATTTATATTCTCATGCAAAGTCTTCAAAGTCATAATTTGTCCTGCCCCCCCTCCCATCCCACTGCCAATCCCATTCTCTGTGAGACCATCAGGACTGTCTTTGGTGAGCAGTGGCATATATGGGGCGGGATTCTGTGATCTTGAGGCGAACACGGCCTCAGAATCAGCAATTCTGGCCCCTACAGGGGGCAACATGGCGCAGGACTACAGGGGCCGGCGCAGAAGAAACGAGGCCGCCAGCCAGAGAGGCTGGCCCGCCCATTGGTGGACCTCGGTCGCGGGCCAGGCCACATCGGAGGCCCCACCCCCCCAGGGTCGTACCCCCCTCGACCCTCCACAGACCGCCCCCCCGGCCCTTCCACGCCGAGTTCGTGCCGGCTGAGAGCAGGTGCAGTTGCCGTTTTTACTACGGCCGCTCGGCCCAACCGGGGCCAAGAATCGGCCGGCCGGCCGCGTAGAGCCAACCACGTCGGCGCCAATGGCTCTGCGGAGAATCGCATGCTGGCGTCGGGGTGGCGTGGCAGCATGGCGCGATTCGCGCCGGTCGCGGGGATTCTCCGGCCCGGCCCCGGGCTGAGAGAATCCCGCCCATGATACTGGCACACTAGGAATTACCCATGCAGAATGGGGCTTTTTACCCATGCGACTAGGGGCTTTTCACAGTAACTTCATTGCAATGTAAGCCTACTTGTGACAATAAAGATTATTATATTATAAAATCTGCTTACAGTGTTTACTGATGCTATGTACAGTGGGTTCTAATCTGCAATTGGTTAGCACTAACACTGGGTAGCTGTAAGTGACAACATGACATTTCTCCACGTAACGCCTTCACCTCGATAAATTAAATGACCAAAGACAAGTCTCTCAGTGCAGAGATCCCACAGGATCTTAACTTCAAAGTAACTCGGCTGGATTCTCCATACTTGAGACTAAGTGTTGACGCGGCGCAGTCACATTTCCACGACAACAAAACTGGTGCCGCACCTGGATTGATTCAGGGACTGTCGAGGGGATAGCACCGGTGCCATGTGGAACACAACTGATTCCAATGGGAAATGGTGCGGAATTCGCCGGGTCCATGATTAACACTCGGGAGGCTGACAAGCTGCAGTTGCATATACACATTACATTCCCTACACACACCATCCAGCCAACAAGATGGCACTGGTTGCACTGGAGCACCTCCATCCCACTGATTGGTCAGCTGGGGCCAGAGGGCATCTAGGGTGGTGGCCTGGGAGGACACCCATACGGCCTGTGGCCCTAAGTTCCCAGTGGGCAGTCAGCGGCGTGTGCAGCAGAATGGCGGCCTTGCAAGCTGCGGAAATGGTGTTCCATGTCCCTCGACTCCAACCCCACAGCAGACCTCCTGCCCCTCCCCGCTACTCCCCCAGCCCTGCCAGGAACCCCCCCCCCCGGCCAGCGGCACAACTGTCAGCAAACTACGTCGATGTTGGATACTTTCTGTACTGGGGCGAGATTCTCCAACCCCCCGCCGGGTCGGAGAATCGCCGGGGGCTGGCGTGAATCCCGCCCCCGCCGGTTGCCGAAGTCTCCGGCACCGGATATTCGGTGAGGGCGGGAATCGCGCCGGTTGGCGGGCCCCCCCGCGCGATTCTCCGACCCGGATGGGCCGAAGTCCCGCCGCTAAAATGCTTGTCCCGCCGGCGTAGATTAAACCACCTACCTTACCGGCAGGACAAGGCGGCGCTGGGGGGCTCCGGGGTCCTGGGGGGGGCGCGGGGCGATCTGGCCCCGGGGGGTGCCCCCACGGTGGCCTGGCCCACGATCAGGGCCCACCAATCCGCGGGCGGGCCTGTGCCGTGGGGGCACTCTTTCCCTTCCGCCTCCGCCACGGTCTCCACCATGGGGGAGGCAGAAGAGACTCCCTCCAATGCGCATGCACGGGAATGCCGTCAGCGGCCGTGAACGCTCCCGCGCATGCGCCGCCGGGAGATGTCATTTCCACGCCAGCTGGAGGGGCATCAAAGGCCTTTTCCGCCAGCTGGCGGGGGCGGAAATTCATCCGGCGCCGACCTAGCCCCTTAAGGTTGGGGCTCGGCCCCCAAAGATGCGGAGCATTCCGCACCTTTGGGGCGGCGCGATGCCCGACTGATTTGCGCCGTTTTGGGCGCCAGTCGGCGGACATTGTGCCGTTTCCGGAGAATTTCACCCCCTCTCTCTCTCTCAGCAGCCTGTTTCACTATTTTTGAAAGCACACGTGAACCGCGCCATTGGCAGTTCACCACAGTGAAGACGGCGAATCGCGGAGGCCCCGGAGAATACTGGGTCAGGCCTGCTAATGATGTGCCAAGGGTGTTTACTGTATGTGCGTTCTGGAACGCAGCAATGCTGCTGTCAAGGTACCGGAGAATTGCGATTTCGTGTGAAGCCGCCACTGGCAACGATTTCAGTGTCAAAACCGATTCCCCGCCCAATCGCGTTTCTCGATTCTGGAGTCAACCGGCGGAGAATCCCACCCATTACCTTTTATCCAGGGAAATTTATCAAGGGTTTTCATATACAGGGGAGGCAAGGCCTTGGTGGTGTTGTCACTGGACTAGAATTCATGAAGTGTTCCATATTTTCTTTAGCCCAGTTGGCTGGACAGATAGTTCATGATGCAGGGCGATGCCAACATGTTCAAATCCAGTACAGGCTGAGGTTATTTATGAAGGCCCTACCTTCTCAACCTTGTCCCTCGCCTGAGGTGTGGTGATCCTCAGGTTAAATCGTCACCAGTCAACTCTCAAAAGTTGGTCCTCTGGGACAGTGGTGACATTTACATTCAATCTAAGGCTCCAGGATATTGCTCTGGGGACCCTGGTTCGAATCCCACCATGTCAGATGTTGACATTTGAATTCAACAAAAATCCGGAATTAAAGGTTGAATGGTGACCATGAAATGGTTGCTGTAAAAATCCATCTGGTTCACTAATGTCCCTTTAGGGAAGGAAATCTGCCATCTTTATTGGGTCTGACCAACATGTGACTCCAGGTCCACAGCAATGGGGCAATTAAGGATGGGTAACAAATAATGACCTTGACAGCGATTCCCACATCCGATGAATGTAGAAAAAACCCAATTGGTATCAGTGGCATAGGGACCCAGAAAAAGTTGTGCTTTGTCTAATGGTGTGGCACGGTGGCTAGCACTGCGTCCTCACAATGCCAGGGACCCAGGTTCAATTCCAGCCTTGGGTGAACATCAGTTTGGAGTTTACACATTCCCTCCGTGTCTGCCTGAGTTGTCTCCTGGTCCTCCGGTTTCCTCCCACAGTCCAAAGATGTGCAGGTTAGGTGGGGTTATGTGGATAGGGTGGGGGAGTGGGCCTAGATAAGGTGCTCTTTCAGAGGTTCGGTGCAGGCTCGATGGTCCGAATGGTCTCCTTCTGCTCTATAGAAACTCTATGCTGAGTTTGGTTTGATATTAGGCAGCAAGGTTGCACAGTGGTTAGCACTGTCACTTCACAGCTCCAGGGTCCCAGGTTCGATTCCCGGCTTGGGTCATTGCCTGGGCGGAGTCTGCACGTTCTTCTTGTGTCTGCGTGGGTTTCCTCCAGGAGCTCCGGTTTCCTCCCACAGTCCAAAGGTGTGCAGGTTAGGTGGATTGGCCTCGCTTAATTGCCCTGAGTGTTCAAAGGGGTTGGGTGGGGTTGCTGGGTTACAGATTTGGGGCAGATATGTGGGCTTAAGTGGGGTGCTCTTTCCAAGGGCTGGTGCAGACTCGATGGGCCGAATGGCATCCTTCTGCATTGCAAATTCTCTGTAATAGACCACCAGGGAGCTACACTAATCTGACAGCTTCCACATGGATAAATAGCAGGAGAGAATCTAATAGAAATTCCAATATTCCAGGAAACAATGGAGCCCGGCAGCTGAAAACTAAATGAAAATGCCGCTGGTGGAATTCCTGAGTGGACTGTGTGTCCCTGTGAGGTAAGGCCAGGACGTCTGCGTGCCTCAGGCTGCTATCATCAGAAGAAAGCAGGAAATTATACTCTTTGGTTTTGTGCGTGCCCTCTGTGTGTGCAGAATGCACGGCATAGCTGGGGCTGGAAACAGGGCTGCTTCATCACCGGACATTTAACCCAGCTTAACTCACGTAACCGTGAAACTGACCCTGGCTTCCCCTCAAACCCTTTCACTCCCCTCATGTATTCCCTCTCTTTGTATTCCATGACTCAATTCCTTTGCTCCTCTCCCCTCAACAGAAATGACAATGTTGTGTGGAAGTTTTATTGTGGCAGATTCTTTCACAGTGGAAAGACATCTATTGACAAGATTTGCAGGTGTCAATTTGTCTCACTCGAGAGAACTTTTTCACCTATTGTGCCCATGGTGGATGGTATTTTTGGCCAGTTTCAGCCATCATTTATGTCTTCTTTCAGCGTGTGCAGTGACCACCAAGCCAGGCAATAGCTTCCACAGTGACTAAATGGATCTCTTTGAGCCCTCCATTGAATGTTGTCAGGGAGGCACCACAGCAGCAGGCCTAGCTCACTGCAAGGCCCCACTTGTCAGCTTCCAAAGTTGCTGTCCAAAGACTTTGGGCAGTGAGGAAACGGTTGAGGAATGCCCAATGTTGGCGTGACAGGTTGTAGCTGGGTGGGCGAGCTGTGGGATCTGCGATGGGGAAATGGTTTTTATATGGTTCCATCTGGAGAGCTCGCTCGGTCATTATCCTCCCAGCAACCTCTTCCCATCAGTATCTTTTCTGCCAATGGGACAGTGCGGTCAGGAGTCCTCTGAAGGAGAGCTGCTTCCTTTCTCATCGCCCACCCAACAGCTACACACACACGGGAAATGCACAGGAAGATTACTGAAATCACACAAAATGAAATGACCGGTGTAATTTGATGGGGGTCAAGAAGTCAGTCTATTTACACTAATGGCAGAAGACTTTGCTTCTCATCCCTACTTCTCCCTCAGTAAAAGGGCAATCTGCCCTTGTGTGTCACTAATGCATTCATCTACAGCGGAGAATGGGAAGCATCACTTCCCCCACGTAATCATTTCTCTCCCCAGTATCAAGGCACATTCACTTGCAGAAGCAATGACCCTGATTGATTTCCCCCCTTGTTCGGGAATTGCCAACTCCTCCTTCAACTGAAAGCAAGTCACACAGACCAGCTATCAGGACCACTCGCTGGATAAAGTCACTGAACCATTGGAAAAGTTTCAGCCTCGATAATAACTTGCCCTACTCCCACTCTGTGCACGGGTGTGTAGTAAACCCTAATAGACAGGAACAGGACCCCGAACTGCCGCATTGCCACACCATTGGTGGTACCATCTTGAATAAATCGGACATTTTATTACCGTACTGAAGTCAGGCTCCCTCAGAGTGATTTATATCTAATTGCTGCTGGCTGAATTTCCCAGGATATGTGGGAACCTGACAATTAAAGGGAGACAGGCGGTGCTGACTCCAGGTGGTAAATGCCTTTCTAATCATTCTGTGTAGACCAGGAGGAATAGGAATAGAAAGAGCACGCAGGGACTGATTCATCAAAAAGATTTCCAAGTACGGTATTGGTGGCGTTTGGCAAGGTGTTTTACAACGGTGCAATGCCAGGATTGAGACCGCTATTTAATGGCACTTCGCCGTTTTTTGGGGCCTCGGGCGGTTTCTCGCCGCCGAAGCCACACTTTGAAATTTTTCTGGAACTGAGAGCTGAACTACCAGCAGGATCTCTACAACCCCCCTCCCCACCCCCATTATCAGGACCCTCCCACTTTCAGAATGCCCCACTCTTTCACCCCAACCTTTCTGCAGACCCCTCTAATGCCTCCCACCCCCCTTTTCATGGGCATGCCCCTGCCAGGCCCTGACCTTTAGCAGTGCCAACCTGCCACTTGAGCACCTTAGCACTGCCAGTTTTGCACTGCCAGGGAGCCTCGGTGGCACTGCAGCGGTTCAACAAGGCAGCTCACTACTCCCTTCTCAAGGGCAACTAGGGATGGGCATAAATACTGCTCACATCCCGACATAAATTAATTAAAAAAACCACGGGCGAAATTCTCCGGAAACGGCGCGATGTCCGCCGACTGGCGCCCAAAACGGCGCAAATCAGTCGGGCATCGCGCCGCCCCAAAGGTGCGGAATGCTCCGCATCTTTGGGGGCCGAGCCCCAACCTTAAGGGGCTAGGCCCGCGCCGGACAAATTTCCGCCCGCCAGCTGGCGGAAAAGGCCTTTGGTGCCCCGCCAGCTGGCGCGGAAATGACGTCTCCGGGCGGCGCATGCGTGGGAGCGTCAGCAGCCGCTGACGGCATTCCTGCGCATGCGCAGTAGAGGGAGTCCCTTCCGCCTTCGCCATGGTGGAGACCGTGGCTCGGTGGGCCCCGATCGCGGGACAGGCCACCGTGGGGGCACCCCCCGGGGCCAGATTGCCCGCGCCCCCCCCAGGACCCTGGAGCCCGCCCGCGCCGCCTTGTCCCGCCGGTAAGGTAGGTGGTTTAATCTACGCCGGCGGAACAGGCATTTTAGCGGCGGGACTTCGGACCATCCAGGCGGGAGAATTGCGGGGGGGGCCGCCAACCGGCGCGGCGCGATTCCTGCCCCTGCCGAATATCCAGTGGTGGAGAATTCGGCAACCGGCGGGGACGGGATTCACGCCAGCCCCCGGCGATTCTCCGACCCGGCGGGGGGTCGGAGAATCTCGCCCCACACCTGTGTCGGCTGCAACATTGCTGCAAGCAGAAAACAGGCATCCAGGGCATAAGAGACAAGCATAACACGTAAATGAGCGGCCTCAGGGACTCTGGTGCAAGCTGTCACAATAATTAAGTTGCTTCTTATCTGTTGTGGAGCCTGTTCGAGTGCTCTTGTTATTCTGGGAGCACCAATGGACAGAGAAGTAGAATTAATGTCTCAAGTCCCATATAACTCTTCAGAACTGAAGATCATTTCAGATCTCCAGCGTCCGGAGTATTTTGCTTTAATTCTGAAAATAATGTAACTTAGTTCCATTGTCTACCTCATTGAGAAATTCTGGTCCCAAACTTTTTCCTTGCTCTGTATCTTATCCTTCCCATATACTTGATTCTCCACCGGCGGGATGTTCCTTTTTGCCGGCGCCCGGGGGTTTCCCGATGGCATGGGGCTGCCCCACAATGGGAAACTCCATTGACCAGCCAGCGTAACGGAGACTCCCGCCGGCCGGTCGGGGCAGATATGTGGTGCGGCGGGGAGGAGAATCCAGCCCATAATTGCAAGGTGCAATCCCCTCTGCACTTTGAGTTATGTTACATCTTTTCCTCTTCTCCCAGCCCCGAAACCTTGGAGTTGTTGAAATGGGAGCGGGGTGGGGGGTGTTCACAGCCTACCACCAGTGTCACTCTCAGTCAGTTACTGTGAGAATGGCCGAGAATGGAAATGAGACTGGGTGCTTATCTTTCCTTCATTGCATCCTGCCTACCGAAGAGGAGGATGAACCCGGCATCTGGAAGACACTTGTTTGCTTGTGGAAACTCTGGAACAAGAAAGATGAGGATGCAGGCAAGTTTCACAATACTACCCTGGTGTATGGTTGAAGAAGGACCAATTAGTTAGTCTTGTGGACACTTGGGCCAACAGAGAAAAGAAGTTCAAGTCACCTGATACAAATAATTTCTTAAAATACAATTTTTAAAAGTTCAGAGAAAATTTCAGTTCCATATTGAGGATTTAAATATTTGGGGATCGGTTAAATTAGAAACCACAGACATCCTTGCTTAAAGCCGGTAGCTGCTCCTGGACTATGTGCTAATGAACGCAATGATAGGCAATCTCTCAAACCTGAGCAAAACAGATTTACCCCCTGTCCTCACCCTCTCGATGCCACGCCAACATTTTCTCACAAGTTTTCATTCCAATATTTGCTGGGGGACAGAGAGCAAAGAGGACAAGTCAATGGGCAGTGAAGGAGGTGGGGTTGTTGGGATGGGTTTCAGCATGGTCACGCAGCAATCGGAATAATCACAAACCCACTGCAGAAACCAAAGTCTGAGTCCAGACTGCCAGTAAATGCAAACCAGACCCTGAGCCTGCGAACACATGTGCTTTATTTTAAAAACAGGCTGATTCAGGGAGAGACCTACATTTTTGTCTAGACTGGAGTTCCAGCTCAGTAAGACTCCCCAACAGTAAACAATCCGGGCTGCAGGGTCACATCAAATGAAATAATATTCGAGTGGGATAATTGCCACAGCTCTAGGAAGAATCTATCAATGTCACTGGCAACTGATGCGAAGAAGTGGCTGGGTGGCTCAGAATATCTACAGTTTCATTCAGAGGGGAGTCAGGTTCCATCAGGTTCCTGGCCACTGTTAAAGGTGAAAACGTGTGGCTGGCATTTTTTGTTCAAGTATATTCTCAGGATTGTGGGATTGAGAGCTGTCGGAAGGCTCTGGGGATCAAGCCATCATCTTAGATCTCACCAGCTGCATATCCCAGCAGAAACTGCATGTTGACATTTGTTTGCTTACGTTCAAATTATAGCTGAAAGAATTATTGCTGCAAAGGCAAGGGTAGAAATTTGTATATGTGCATATGTGTGTACAAGAGGATACATATACCTAAATGGTACTGTGGCAATTACCACTGTTTCTGCATGTGTACATGTACTTATGTGTACATGCATGGGTATGAGCACTTGACTGTGTGTGTGACTGTGTATGTGTACGTGTGATGTGTGGGTTGCATGCATATGTGTGTGAGTGTGTGTGTGCACAAGTGTGTGTATGTGTATATGACTGCGTGAACATCTGTGAGTGCGTGACTGTGTGTCAGTGCATAAATGTGTGTGTGTCCTTGTGAATGTATTTCTATGTGTATGGAGGTGCGTATGCGCATGTGTGCGTGTGTAAATGCGTGTCTCTGTGTGCGTGTTATGGGCCAGGGTTTAGAGAACCCCAAAGTGTATCATGGAGTTCACCTGACCCACAACTTTTAATAGATTGTGGCATGGGGAGCACACGGCCCACTCTACAGGCGTGGTACAGCAGAAATGGAAAAGTATTTTGTAAAGCAAAACAATGTTTATTCTATGAAATCAAGTTAACCTTTTTAAAACATACAGTGACTATCTTAGCAACCAGTAATTCAAATACAACCCCCCAAAGACGGTAACACTAAGTAATCCTTTAAGCTTTCCTTTTAACATCCATAAGACTTAAAAACAAAACCTTTAACAGAAGCACCTCAGGTTTAACTTCACTACTGAGAACAGTTACCATGTTGAAATCAGCAAATGGACATTAATAAGCTTGCAGAGATTCACACACATCCTGCTGTGATTGCAGCTTCTCCAAACTAAAATGAAACCAAACCCACCCTGCAGCAAAAAGCCTAAAGCAAAAGTAAAAAGCTGACAGACAGCCCAGCTCCACCCACTCTCTGACATTATTGCAGTAATAAACACCCATTTCTTAAAGGTACTCTCACTACAGATATTTATATGCACACACATTTATAAACACCCATTTCTAAAAGGTACTCTCACATGACATGCACACTTGTTTGCAACATATCTCTGTAACTGAAGCTGGGGTAAACTGTTCTTTGCTTCATCATTTATTTCTAACCTCACACTCCTGCCAGTGAAGCTGTTACATTCAGTGGCATCGTGAGGCCCCTATTACACAAACTGAACTTCTACAATATCCAAAAAGGGTGAAATACCATTTGTGTCATATAATTATCCTGCTGTTAGTGTAACAATATTTTGGATTTAAAATGCAAGGGTCCTTCCTGTTTGTTTCTGTTTGTTCCTTTATTTTCTTTTTCTTTGATTTTTGCCATTACATTTTGATCCATGGATGATTTATGGACATGAGACTTTGAGGCAGCCTGTCATTATAATTGAAGCAGAAGGAAGCTGTGGCCTGTGTCTTTAATGCAAGCAGAAGATTTCAGTAACAGGAGAGATCAGTGAAGACCTGGTTTCATTGATTTGGCTGGTTGCCAATGAAATGGCCTAAAAGGTGGTGCTCTGCCCGGTAACAGGTGGTGATTGGATCTGTTCCCACTGAAACAGTTCGGAGACCTAAAGAGCTTTCAGTTTCACTTTGGCAGCTAAGGGAGAAGACCTCTCATTTTCTCACTCTGTTTCCTCCAGACATAACCAACTAATTCTCACCAAAAGGTCACATTGGGAACCAACTCTCGCTGCAGAAAAGGATGATGCAAGCAGAGACCAGAATCTGATCATTCTCCCTGCAGAACAGGCTGATGTGAAGTCAGGGGCCTCTCCTGGAGAAGCTGTGAGCAAAATATTGCTAACTTCAAGGAAGATCATTGCAGCCTGTAAACCAGAGACTTTCATGCATACTCATACTGTGAAGCAAGTGCATTAAGGAACTCATAATCTGAAGCAAGGACTCTTACCTTTTGACCATAATCCTTATTATTTTACCCCTTTTGACCCCTCTGTATTTGTCTGTCTTGTGTGTGTGGGTAGAGGGTGGGGAAGTTAAAGGGAGGGGGGCATCAGGCACTGGTTGTCGTTAAGCAGTTGTATTTACTGTGTATTTCATATTTGTTCTTGTACTTAATAAACAATAATTGTGTTCAAACCTACAAACCTGGTGACTGTAATTCTTGGACAGCCAAGGGCCAAAAACCTTGGGTATTTTTGTAAGAATTATTGGTTAATTCACTTGTGCTGTGACGCCGGGACAAATAAGGCTGGAAATGATCACATACTTGCCCAGGTTGTCGTAAGAATAAATACCAATGTAATTTCATGGAGTATTAGATGAATAGAATTTGATTACACAGAGAACCACATGGCAGACAGTTCCCTGGATTTCTTCAAAGTGACCAAAATCTTCTGGAGCTGTAAAAGGCGGAATGCGCCTTGTCAGCGCAAAATTACAAATCTTTGCAACTTAGAAGACAATTTTCATTATATTAGTTAGAAAATAAATTTATCAAAGATAAGCCAATGTATTGACTACGAAACTACTGAGGCATTCCGAAGCAATTAAACTTCACCATAAGACAAACAACCCACTGGATTACAGCAGCAATAATCAAACTTGAAGTACTTGAGCCACAAATAAAAAGCCCACATTCAGTTTTATCGGCTTTCACAATACGTGTTTGAACCCTCTGGAAAATTTAAAATAAGTATATATTTTTAAAACCTTCAACTATTCTGATCAGTTGAGACAATTCATGATTAAAGATTACAATTACAGGGTGGCACAGTGGCACAGTGGTTAGCACTGCTGCCTCACAGCGCCGGGGACCCGGGTTTAATTCTGGCCTTGGGTGGCTGTGTAGAATTTGCACGTTCTCCCTGTGTCTGAGTGGGTTTCCTTTGGGTGCTCTGGTTTCTTCCCACAGTCCAAAGATGGGCAGGTTAGGTGGATTGGCCAAGCTAAACATTGCCCCCTCGTGTCCAAAGGTTAGGTGGGGTTACAGGGTTACGGGGCTAGGATGTGGATGTGGGCCTGGGTAGTTTGCTCTTTCAGAGGGTTGGTGCAGACTCGATGGGCCAAATGGCCTCCTTCCGTATTGTAGGGATTCTATGATTCTATTAATTGCTGTCTGGCTCCCAGTCTTGGGAATGACTTCCTGGCACTATTTAGTTGTGTTTACAGCAAAGCACGCTGTTATCTTTTTCTTTCATGGGCTGTGGGCTTTGTAGGCAAAGCCAGCATTTGTTGCCCATCCCTAGTTGCCCTTGAACTGAGTGGCTTGCTAGGCAGTTAAGTGCGAACCACATTGCTGTGGGTCGGAGTCACATGTCAATGGCAAATTCCTAACCTGAAGCGCATTAGTGAACCACATTACAGTTTTTGACGATGGTTTCATGGGCATCATTCCTGAGACTAATGTTATATTGCAGGTTTATTCGTTGAATTTAAATTCCACCAGCTGCCATGGTGGGCTTTGGCAAGTATACTCTTATGATACTAGGCCCAGACCCCAATTTATATGAGGAAACCGGTTGAGACCCCAATAATTTTTCAATTTGTAAACTGTGAGGAAAGGATACTTCGCTCCAGGAGTGATTCAACTGACAGATAGGGATCTTTGATATTAAAGCAAACTGTATTATTAACACAGGATTAACTCCATTAAATCCAAGGGGGAAAAAAAATCAGCTTCTTGGGCGTCATTCTCCGACCCCCCAGAGGGTCGGAGAATGGCCGTTGGCCGCCGTGAATCCCGCCCCCGCCGGTTGCCGAGGTCTCCGAAGGGAGAAAAGTCGGCGGGGCGTTAATGGCGTCGCTGACGTTGGAGAATGGCACAGGTCTGCGCAAGGCAGCCGATTTTCGGCCTGCCGATATTCTCCCTTCCGGATGGGCCGAAGTCCCGTCGACGTGATGACCGTTCACGTCGACGTAAATCAAACCTCCTTTTCACCTGTGCTCCAGGTTCACGCCGACCAGCGTGGAGGTGAGTGACGGCCTGGGGGGTTGGCCGCTGGGCAGGCGATGGCGTGGCCGCAGTCTGAATGTGTGAGGAGAGGTGGGTCTCGGGTTGTGTGTGTGTGTGCGGCGGGGGGGGGGGTTAGAGTGGGATGGGCTCCGGAGGAGTGCCGGGAGGGGGGTCCGTGCCGGGGAGGGGGATGGGGTGTCCGTGCCGGGGAGGGGGATGGGGGGTCTGTGCCGGGGAGGAGGATGGGGGGGGCCCTTGCCGGGGAGGAAGTTGGGGTCCGTGCTGGGGAGGGGGATGGGGGGTCCGTGCCAGGGAGGAGGATGGAGGGGGTCCATGCCGGGGAGGGGGATGGGGGGGTCCGTGCCGGGGAGGGGGATGGGGGGTCCGTGCCGGGGAGGGGGATGGGGGGGTCCGTGCCGGGGAGGAGGATGGGGGGGGTCCGTGCCGGGGAGGAGGTTGGGGTCCATGCCGGGGAGGGGGATGGGGGGGTCCGTGCCGGGGAGGGGGATGGGGGGTCCGTGCCAGGGAGGGGGATGGGGGGTCCGTGCCGGGGAGGAGGATGGGGGGGGGGGGCCCGTGCCGGGGAGGAGGTTGGGGTCCGTGCCGGGGAGGGGGATGGGGGGGGGGGGGTCCATGCCGGGGAGGGGGATGGGGGGGTCCGTGCCGGGGAGGGGGATGGGGGGGTCCGTGCCGGGGAGGGGGATGGGGGGTCTGTGCCAGGGTGGGGGATGGGGGGTCCGTGCCGGGGAGGGGGATGGGGGTCCGTGCCGGGGAGGGGGATAAGGGGTCCGTGCCGGGGAGGGAGATGGGGGGGGTCCGTGCTGGGGAGGGGGATGGGGGGGTCCGTGCCGGGAACGGGGATGGGGGGGGGTCTGTGCCGGGGAGGGGGATGGGGGGGTCCGTGCCGGGGAGGGGGGGTGCGAGGGCAAGTGAGTTGGTCCACCTGGCCAGGTGCCAGCCTCCAACAGTTGGACCCATGCGGTCCATGCCACCTGGCTGGGGGGAAGGAGGGGATATTGGCAATGATGACATGTCGTCGTTCCCCTCCCTCACCAGGCCGTCATGTTTTCCGATCATCCAGCGATGTTGGCCGCCGTGGCGGCAGCCGCTAATGTCCATGTTGCCCTGGATGAGGAGGAGGATGAGGAGCGTGCCATAGAGGCGGCACAGGCTGCCGCAGAGGGGCAGGCGGCAGCCGCCCAGGCTGGAGGGACACCTGACCGACAGGACGAGGAGGGGGAGGAGGACGTCGCGACCCCACGGCAACGGAGGCACCCGAGGGCGCCCCGTGTGTACCGGCCCCGGCAGTCATACCAGGACCTCACGGACCGGGATTGCAGGAGGAGACTCCGGATGAGCCGGGAAACCGTGGCACACATCTGCCACCTGCTGGCACACCTGTCACCGCGTGGCACTGGCGGGGGACACCCTCTCCCTGTGTCCGTCAAGGTTACGGTGGCCCTGAACCTTTATGCAACGGGGTCATTCCAGGCACCGAGTGGGGACCTGTCCGGCATATCGCAGACATCGGTGCATCCGGGCAGTGACAGATGCCCGATATGCCATGGCGCACCGCTGCATCCGCTTCCCTGTGGACCGGGCCAGCCAAGATGCCCGGGCCGTGGGCTTCTCTGCCGTGGCCGGGTTCCCCATGGTCCAGGGCGCGATCGATGGGATGTACGTCGCCGTGCGGCCACCTGCAGATAACAGGGCCGTGTTCACCAATAGGAAGGGGACCTATTCGATGAACCCTGGCAGTTACCCTGGCAGTGTACACGACTCATACGTGTTGTTGCGGTCATCCATCCCCAGCATGTACGAGGGACGCCATGCCCGGCTGAGGGGCTGGTTGCTGGGCGACAGGGGCTACCCATTGCGATCGTGGCTGATGACGCCTGTAAGGAGGCCACCAATGAGGCGGAGAACCGCTACAATGATGCCCATGTAGCGACAAGGGGAGTGATAGAGAGGTGCTTTGGCGTGCTGAAGATGCGTTTCAGGTGCCTGGACCTCTCTGGGGACGCCCTCCAGTATCGGTCACATAGGGTCGGCCGCATATTTGTGGTGTGCTGTGTTCTGCACAACATAGCCCAGCAGAGGGGCGATGTGCCGCAGGCAGAGGAGGGCGGAGTGGAGGAGCAGCAGGAAGAGGCGCAGTCCTCCCCAGATGAGGGGGATGGGGGCAATGGTCAGGGCAGACGGGGTAGACACAGGCGGGTGGCTGTCCACTGTTACCGGCTGGCCCAGCGGGCACGGGACAGACTGATAGCCGCCCGCTTCACTGACTAGATGGACGTGGGAATCGGGTAGTATGGCCACAGACCACACACCATGGCAACACCCGACCACCCACACCCCCCACCCATCCACCCACCCAGCACACTCACCCCCCTCCCCAACCCCACCCACCCCACCCGCATGCACACCACCCCCCCCCCCCATTGCCGATCCACCTGCGGCACAACGGGCCGGGCTCACACAGTTGCGGGTGGACGCGTGCCTATTGCAGGCCATGGAGGATGATGACAACCCGCCCTGCGGTGAGCTCCTGGCTCTACATCGTTGGACTATGTCTGACCCATGGCCACAGTACCACCATCCACCCGGACCATCCCTGCATGCGGCTGTGACACTGCAGCGCACGGTCCCGTCCTCTGCCCTCTGCCCGGGGGGATGTTGATGGCGGCCCAGGGGGAAGGGGGCAGACTCACCTGGGGCTGAGGTAAGACCACCCCTCACACACACACTTGCGCTCAACATACATGACACCCCCGCATGCTTTGGACAGAGCACAAAGGCAGCTTCGGTAGGTGTAACATTGACTTTAATAACCAAAGGAGTTCATGCACGTGCCCTAGCCCCTAAAACTCATCTGTGCCCTGCACCCGTGCCAACTTACTCAGTGTCTAATTGTTTGGCCTTACGGGCCCTTTGACTACGTCTACGTGGTTCCCCAGACGGTACAGCAGAACTGGAGGTGGACTCCTGTGATTCCTGCCCTCTGACACTGGATCCCTTTGGCGGCCGTTTCCTGGGACGTCCTGGCGTAGATGGGCCAGGCTGCGGCCCGGGCGACTGGGATGGCGCGTTGCCCACCCAATGCACCTGGGACGGAAGGGGGGGAGTCCGAGGTGTCGCGGTGTTCCGGGACCTCCCCTACAGGGGGAGCCGGGACGGACCACACCACCTCCTCCTCCCTCGGGGTGCCTGATAGCCCCCAGGCCTCTACATGGGTGGGGGATGCGAACGGACTGGCCATCCGACGCCCCCCCGACATCTGGCGCTGCCAGTCCTGAAGGCCCGTGCTGGTATCGACAGGGGTCTGCAGGTTTGCAGCCATGGATCCCAGGGGGTTGGCAACCCTGTCTGTGACAGTGCGACGCCGGCTCGCACATGGCCACTGGCGCCGATCCCCTCAGCGATGGCGTGCAGGGACTGGGCCATGGCCTGCAGAGACTGGGCCATGGCCTGCTGAGACTGGGCTATGGTGTTGAGCGCCTCTGCCATCTGGCGCTGGCACTGGCTCATGGCCTCCTGTGAGAGGGCAGCCATGTCCTGGGCCACAGACGCCGCCTGCACGGAAAGCCCCAGGCCTCGCAAACCGTTCCCCATGTCTGACACCGTCGCACCCATTGCCTCCACCGCGGATGCCAGCCGTGCAATGTCGGCCTGGGTGGCACGCATGACCGGCACCACTTCCAGCTCCTGGACGTGGGTGGACTCCTCCACCTGCGACCGCAGCCGACGCAAGCCGGCCGTCACCCTCTTCGCTCGTCTCCGGGTCGGTGG